>NC_052355.1:25266068-25524788 GCF_009727055.1 Benincasa hispida | reverse complement strand
CTAGGTATAGAGAGTTGTCATTTGATTTCATGTTCTATCAAAATAGCCCTAGAAATCTTAGATTCTTTGTATTCTTTACCTAATAAGTTTTATATACCTTGAACCTTTCAAGTGTTCTAAACTTATTACTTAGGTAAACATAACCATTTGTCTTATTGTTTTTCAACTGTTAAATATCTAAATATTTGAAATGGCCTTGAATTTTGGTTGATTTTAACAGAAGTTGCTTTATAGTAGAACAAATATAAAATGTAACTTTTGCTAATGAACATTTCATTTATAACAAAATATTATATACAACATGTCCTTTACAAAAGATAAAACAACTTTTATTACATTAATAAAAGTAATCGGTTTCATCTTTTGTCAGCAACTCCAAAATCTCCCACTGGTCTTTCTGAGATATTATCCCATGTTCACAACCTGGAACATTATCTCATTGCAAGAAATCCTCAGGAACTAGTTTCCTTCTTTTGCTTTCTCTGCTTTTTTCTCTACAAGGTATTATGGATAGTTTCTCTTCCAGTGCTCGTCCTCACTGTAGTAGAAACATTTTCCTTTGTCAGCTTTGACCTTGCCTTTGCGGCCAGAAGAAGTTTTCTTTTTCCATTTCCCTTTGTTCTTTTTCAAGGGAATACTCTTATTCTTAGAAGAAGAAGCAACATCAGGCTTTTTAGAGGACAATCCTTTTTTCTCAACAGTGGCAACATTTACCTCCGCTTCTCGTCCTTTTGTTTTCAAAATGGACTGAAAAACCTACAACTCATTGATAAGTATAGTCAGGTTGTATTCTATCTTGTTCATTGACGCATTAGTGTGAAATTGCAAGAAGCTCTTTGGAAGAGACTCTAGAATAAAACCGACTTGACTCCACTCATCTACGACAACTTCGTTTACCTTTGCCACATTGAAATGGACCATCATGTCTAGGACATGTTCTCTAACAGAGCTCATTCATTCATTCAGCAGTTGTTAAACATATTTGATAGCATCATGCCTTAGGGAGAATGACGGTTTTCCAAACATCCCATGTAGAGATTCCATAATCTCTTTGGCAGTATACATGCTTTTATGTTTCTTAGCCAAGACATCAAATATGCTGGCAAGAATGTAGACACGAGCTTTCTCATTTGCCTTCATCCATTTGTCATAAGCTTCCCGAACAGTTTGATTTGCATTTGAGTTAGGGATGGAAGAACACTTCTTTGTCAAAACGAACATTAAATCGTCTATCACCAGTATTGTATTCAAATTTGATTTCCATGTAACATAATTGTCCCCAGTTAATTTATCCGAAGCCAACAATTGTACTGATGAAGTAGTCATTCTGAAAAATAAACAATTTCTTTATTAGTGAATTGCTTTTAAACCCAATCATATTTTTTAGCAAAGTAATAATGTACCCAAATTTTATTAATATTACAATGATATTATAGTGAGTCAGAATAAGTGCTACCGAGGGGCAGTACTCCTTCACTAAAGCAAGACATTCTTGACTAAATACTATCTCTAGAATAACTCATGTTCCGATAGTCATTTAGCTACCGTTTTCGATCAAGAACTTACTAACACTTAGTAATTCCATAAGTGTAACCCTCCATTTTGAGACTTCAGAGGTCGGTCCCAACGATGCTATCGAATTGGAGAGTCAAAGTTGGGAAACGCCCTAAGAAATCCTATCTATTTATGGAGTTTGAGTTGTTCAAATCCTATGTTACAACCCTCTAAGGGGATAGCCTGTTGGGTTTTATATCCTTAAAAATTGCAGTTTTTAAAATAATAAACATCTTCTATAATCAATATACTTGTTATGATTTCATAAATTGTACGGAAGTCTAAATCCAATAAACTTAAGACCCATGACTATTGTATGAGTACTTGAATTTATGTGGAGACATAAGAGTGGATCAGGTTTGAGTAAATAGTCAAAATGATCTATGGTACATGAATAAGGTTGGGTACCTTATTCTGGTAACACCATTGGATGCGGCCTACTCTGTAGTTGTTATAAATAGTTGTAAAGTGCTACATACGATGTGATTCTAATTCATACATATTATGACATGAGAATTGGGGTGTCCTATGCAATGAGTTTGCATAAGATCAGGACCAAGAATAAATCACTCTTACTTTATAACGCTATTTACTGTATAAGACTGACTATTTTCACCTAGATGACCTATGTAACGACCCGACCCCCTAGGACTTAAGTTAGGCCGTTACTAAATACGTGCATGCATGGAACTCAAAATGACACTCGGTTATGGCGAAATAAATGCTAATTAAATAAGGTAAGTTCAAAAGTCTTTCATTAAATTCAAATACTAAAACAATAGTAGGGTACCCATAAATCATAAAGGACAATAAATAAGTCTGAAAAACAATTCTTAAAAGTAAGTTTTAAGCATCAAAAACTAAAAGTTAAGAGGAACATGAAAAGAACTTTTAAAATCTTATGAGCGGAAGCGTAAAAACTAAGTCCTAGTGGCTTGATCACGAATTCCGCTTGTCCATCGCCCGTGCATCTCTACCCTTACCTGAAACAACAACATGAGAAAGAATGAGTATAAAATACTCAGTAAGTAACCCCACTACTAGGGTCAGGCTGGGCATCTATGTCCTTTAGATACCCACCTCTAGTGAAACATATAAATTGCTCTAGTCCTCATGGGACACATATATACATGAAAAACTGATTTATATTCTACTGTAGTTAAATATGCCCACTATCTCTAGTAAGTCCCGTAGGACCCACAACCTCTAGTGAATTTCGAAGGAAACACAATCTCTTACATACGCATGGTTATGCATACACCTCTTTCGTATACACATAACCCACTTAATGTGTATCTCTTTCGTACACATGGTTAAGTATACACCTCTTTCGTATACACCTAACCTACTGAGTATGTACCTCTTTCGTATACACATAACCCACTGAATGTGTACCTCTTTCGTACATCTAGTTATGTATACACCTCTTTCGTATATACATAACCTATTGAGTATGTATCTCTTTCGTACACCCCAGATCCTCTCTATAAATGTAGGGATGCGTACCTCTTTCGTACTCATGGTTAGGCATACATCTCTTTCGTATACACATAACCCACTGAGTGTGTACTACTTTTGTACACCCCAGTACCCTCTAGGTATGTATCACTTTCATACATACCAGTCCTAGTACATCTATTTCATGTACTAGCGCCTTTGGACGTGCATCATTTTCATGCAGTCACATAGTCTGGAAAGGAAAAGAGATTGCATCTAACTTCATAATACATATAACATTCACCTAATCATGAATCTTCAAAAAAATCTCCTGATCAAGGTTAGGCTAGTTAACCTCAATATACGTAATTAATCTAGTATTAATGGATCCACTCTAGTACATCACTTTCATGCACTAACTCTTGTAACAATCAAACATTTGAAATTTCATAATACATCATATAACTTACACACTTTCATAATAAATCACATGAATAAGCACATCAACAAAATGCTCCAACTTTCACCTAACTTTAAGACATTTCTATAGTAGTGCCGTTTAACTCATAATTTAGGGTCATGCCCAATCGTCCTTTTAATATATTTCATAAAATTCTAATCATGCTCATACATTAAAATGCTTCAATCATATTATCACATGTTCATATATTTTATCTAAACGATCTATTAAATCTCAGAACAGTTAAAATTATCCTTGTAACCAGTCTTACCATCCTCAACATCAATAGATTAAACACAACCATATGGAATCACATACCATCTCATTCTAGCATTCAAGTGCCCATGTGCATAAATAAATAATTTGGATCTCGTAACAGAACATACTTTAATCATGTTATACTATCAATCTTTCATGTTGTTATTCTGTCATAACCTTCATTTAACATGCTAGCATACATCTAATGCCTGGCCCGTGGGCAGTTCCAGTAGTAAGATTACTTACCTTGATATTAGGTAGAACCAAAAAGCAATTGAATCTTTGTGAAATTCTTGAATCCTTAATCAAGCTTAAACATAAACCAAGTTTTAAAATTAATAGTTAAGGCCAAATTCAAAACACCAAAATATTACAAAATATTTCCAGATAACCTTACCTAAGGTGTGGTCCAATTCGAATTCACCTTCCAAACCTCCAATTTTAAGTCCAAATAATTAGCAAACCAAACTCTTCTTCATCTTGAATGAAATTCTTGAATCAACTCCCAAAACTCGCTAAAACAAACTCCAACTTCACTGAACAACACCTCAATACCTTCACAAACAAAATCGATGGATCCAGTGACGGCAAAAACGAACGACGTTTGAGTAGTGGTGGACGGAGGTCATAAAGAAGAAACTAACGTGGCGGCTTTGGGCGGTGTCGGATGAGCTCACGAACGTGAGGAAGAAAAGGAGGGTGGGGTTTTACTTTTTATAAAAAAAAACAACAATAATAATAATAAAACAAAAAAGGAAGTAAATATAATTACATTTAATTCCTTTCCATTTCAAAAGAAAATTAATTCCTGCCATTAATTTTCAATTTGAATTTCAAATTAAATAATTTCACACCAACAATTAAATTCCCACACTTACACTTGAAGTCCAAGATTCCAAAAATTCCCTCAAACTAATAACAATTACTGAAAATCCAAATAATAAAGTTATTGAAATTACATTATTACTAAAAAAATGTGCGGGGTGTTACAACCTAGGTAACTTAATCTTAATCCTGAGCTAATTATGAACTTCAGTTTATTCGGGATTGCTCTTAGATTTGCATAGTTGAGGGTTGGCTCAACAGCGGCGGCTCAATAAGACTCCCATTTCAGGGGTAAGACCGTATAGATAGATGAAGACATAGGGTGCAAGACGGAGTTCACGCCTACCCGATTTAGGGATAGGAGAAAGGTTGTTCTCTCAAGTACTAAATCCAGATCTTGAACAAAGGGCCCCACCCTCTCACTGGATTGAGAGAGTTTGGTTTATTGATTAGATCACAAACCAATTGTTCATTTGAAGATCAGTAGGGACTTGAGGAATAAGATGTAATCTTAGGGGTAAAACAGATATTTTGTCCAACGTTTTTACGAACAACCTGTGAATGGTCGACTTGCTGATTATGGTTAAATCATGTGGACATAATATATCTATAGTGAGAGGAGTGCAACTATGAGCTTTAGTAGAGTGACCCATTAGTTAACGAATGGAGATTAATTTGGTCTAATGAGTTTAGCCAATTAATCTCGGATCGTTGGGGCCCATGATCTGTAGGTCCGCGAGGTCCCCTTACTAGCTCATAACGGACTAGCTCTAGAATAACATGATAAGTTAATTTGAAACGTTCAAATTAGAATTAAGGGAATTAGTAATTATATGAGATATAATTACATGTTTAATTTGATAATTAAATGGAATAGGAGAATTTATATATTTAAATATATAAAGATGGATATGTGTTAAAATTTAATATTTGATATTAAATTAATTAAGTTTTATTTAATAATTAATTTATGAAATTAATTAAAATTTTTATTTTTAAAATAAAAATAGATTTTATAAAATCAAATTTTAATTTTTGAGATAAAGTTTGAAAATTAGAAAACAAAACACTTAAATGAAAAATATTGATTTTCCATCATCCATATCTTCAAGTAACTCACACAAAATGCATTCAACCTTACTTTGTCTTCTCCAAGCGTGAGCTGCAACTCATGCAACTCATTCCTTTGCATGTTGATCTACAATATAGTGAAGAGATTGGAGTGAAAAATGGGGATGCAATCTATAGAGAATTTTAGAGAAATTTCGGGATGAAGAAAGAGTTTTTCAACAAGGTTACTGTAGTGAGCTTTTCTCCTGAGCCCCTTGATTCAAGCTTATTTTGAGTCTCACAACTCAATCTAGAGCACCAAGATAGTAGTGGAGAAGATCTTGAGGTGGTCTGCAACAAGATTTGGAGAAGATAGCAGTTAGAGAAGGAGCTTTAAAGAAGTTTTACAAAAGGCATGCCTTGAAACTCACTTGTTTTTATGCAAGAACATGCTTTATATTTTGCCAAAATTAGTGAATTTAAATGCTTAGATGATGCTAGTACTTTTGCTATTGCTGATACAATCCTATATAGCCATCGTTAAATGACTAGCAAGGCCGTTTAAAGCCAACTAGCAGTCATAACATAGGAATCTCACGGTCCAAACCAATGGAAGAGACCACAGGATGTGTTGCCACATATCCTTTACCCACTTACTATGAACTACTTCCCTCATTCACCTTGATCTTGATCCATATGAACACTTTTCGAATGGAGGTCACTCCCAGGGTGTCACGAAGTGTCGTATGAATCTCACAGTGTGAACTTTTTGGGGACGTGAGAGTTGAAATTAATATATCGTATATTAGATATTACATTAAACAACTTTCCCTCATTCACCTTGATATTGACTCATGCAAACACTTTCTGAATGGAGGTCACTCCCAAGGTGACACAAAGTGTCGTATGAATCTCACGGTGTGAACTTTCTAGGAATGTGAGAGTTGAAATTAATATATCGTATATTTGAGTTTACATTGAACAACTTCCCCTCATTCACCTTGATATTGACTCATCCAAACACTTTCCGAATAGAGGTCACTCCTAGGGTGACACAAAGTGTTGCATGCATCTCATGGTATGAACTTCTTAGGACGTGAGAATCAAAATCAAAAGATTACTTTTGATTTTAGTATGAACAACTTCCCCTATTCACCATAATCTTAATTTATATAAACACTTTCCGTATGAAAGTCTTTCCGAATTAAGGTCACTCCCAAGGTGACATGAAGCGAAACATGAATCTCGATTGTGAACTCATAGGGACACGAGAGCTAAAAACAACATATCGTATATGTTATTAATCTCTCATAGAATCATTCTAATAACATAACATATATGTTATTAAATTCTCACTAAAGCTTTCTAACAACATATCATATATGTTATTAAACTCCCACTGAAGTTTTCTATTTATTTTTGGGTATATATTTACTCAGGTTTGTTCCGGCTAATTAAATAACCTAAGTCTAGGTGTTTATCCAAATATAACGTTTATATTTGGATTTAACCTACGATGTTTAGGTGATAAACCAATTTTAAAACCTCACACCGCTCATATATTGCTCATAAAACTGGTTAACAACACTCAATTATTCGGCCATAATCCTCAGGTAGGAGGTGTTCCGTAGACTGTCAACTTAAATACCCCTAGTCTTAGACAGGATTATATACCAGTTGAGTTTGTAACCAAAATTTTATAAGATAACGACATATTTAACTAATAAACAAGTGGTTAACCTACATGAGTATATAGCTTATCTTTGTTATGGATTTTAAATGTCTAACCTAATTTTATAAAAACTTATAAAACTTTAGACATGTTATATATCTATAACATACATCAGATATCTCATGATTTAATATGACACATATATTAAAACATCTGAAACCCTAAACATGCATACTATATATTATAACACCTTATAACATACTTTTAATGCATGTAACATGCTTTCTATGGCGGGATTTTAAATCTACATGGCATACTATATGCACATACAAGATTTTTTTTTTTATAACATACATCACATTAATTAAACATAAATTGATATGGTAGTTAGGTTTGGCATTTTCAAGCAAACAAAAGCCTAGGACAATGATAATACTAGTTCTGCTCATGCCATTAGGGCCTCTACTCAGGCCAAAAGAAAACAAGAAGCTACTTCCAACATTCCCTCTATGCCTTTAGATGGTGTTTCCTTCCACTTTGAGGAATGTGCCAGCTTGTGGAAGTATGTTATTAAGCGTAATATTGTGGATGAAAAAGAATTATCTTATCGTACTCAAGAATGTGTTGAGCTTATGGAGTTGATTCATGCTGTTGGACTTGAGCATACTATTTTGAACCTAGGACCCTACTATCCACAACTTGTTTTTGAGTTTATTGTGAATTTTCTCTTTGGTTTTGCAGATTCAGCTAGCCAAATCACAGAGGGTGCATATTAGGTGTTATCCATTTGTTTTCTCTGTTTCTTTGATTAATCAATTTTTGCATCGAAATGTGCCTGAAAATGTGAAGGAACAACATCCTTCCCTCAAAGATTTTGTGTTTGAACTGACTGAAGGAGCCCATTCTACATGGCCATGATAGGATCAATTGCCTATTGCCGTTTTAAGTGTTAAATATGCCCTCTTGCACATGATTGTCATTTATAATTGGCGTCTCTCTTCTCACAAATAGGGCTTATCCATTGGTCTTGCAACCTTGCTGTATCAGATAGGGACTCAAGCTTAGTTCAATTATGATGTGTTTGTACTACACCAAATTAAAAGGCATATTTGGTCCATAACCCTTAAATTGCCTATTTGTTTTCCTTGCCTTATTTTCAATATTCCACTGTCCTAGAAGCTTGATCTTCTTTCTCCTACAAAACTTGTTGGGCCCTCTCCAGGTCTCTTCTCCATCAACCTAAAGCTTCTGCAGGGACACCATGTTCCTGACCTGCACACTACCATAATGACTCATCATTTTCATGGTTCAAGTAAAGCTTTAATTGAGTCTTCTTTTGGTGGCCATATCCTTCATCTACTATCAAATGAATCTTGTGACCTTGAATCCGTGAAGCACAAACTTTAGGAGAAAAAGACTAAGGTTGATGAGGTTTTACAGATTATGCAGTCTGTTTTGTCTAGGGATGGAAGAGTTTATTCTTCTCAATCGAAGAGTTGATTTTTTTTTTACAATCAGAAAGAGGGAGTGTTTGGTTGTGGTTGTTGGGTTTAGTATTGCTTCTGGTTTTTTTATTTTATATTTTGTTAAATCTGATCTAGTGTTTCGGTTGGTGCTGCTCTAGACTTATGGTTTATGGTTTGATTCTGCTCTGGACTTATGATTTATGATTTGAATTGCTCTGAAAGCTCTTGTTGTTAGGGCTTGTTTTGTGTTGTTACCAATGATGTTATCTTTTTTTTTTTTTTTTTTTTTTGATGATTGGTTGTCTACTTTTGTTCTGACATAAAAAAAAAAAAGCCAAAGACGGAGGTTGTTGGAGAATTTTTTAGTTGACTTTATATTTTTTAAGGCAGTGGTTTATGCAGATGTCTCAAATGAAGTCTTAACATATGTCTATGACATCAGAGCATCTTCCTACAAAATATTTTCCTTATTTGGAAATATTCGGATGTAATATTTTGTTCGGTATTTCTCCGTTATCGAAGTATGACTTTTTTTATTCCAAATGGGGATTTGTTTCCTTTCTTGAATTCAACTACTTAAAGAGAATTATATTGTCCATTTAGGTAAGCTGCGTATTTTATTAAGCAAGACAATTTCTGTTCGACGGTCGATTTGTTCTACATTGTGTTCTTGCTCCTTAATCATTATTCCGCTGTGCAAGTTCTTCATCCCTTGAAGTGCAACATTTTGAAGCTAAGTCATTGCTGCCAGAGAAGGGATTATCAATCTTAGGGGGTGCCTAAGATTCTTCCTCGGAGAAGGAGTTCTCCATCTTAGGAGGATTCTAAGATTCATAAGTGAAGGGAGTTTGGAGACTTTAGGAAAGATATCATCGTGAGAGGAGTTTCACTCATTGTTAGAATTTGAGATGGATAACACTAATATTATCAAACTTAAGGGAAGCCTAGGTACATTTGAGAGGGAGTCTCACATCCGTGCGAAGCCTAGATGATCAAGTCACTGTAGTGATATGTATTACAGATAAGTACTGTATTGTAAACTGTTTAACTCTTTAATATTAGTGAATTATCTTTCCTAAGCATACTGCCTCTCTAACATAGGTGGTTCATCACCGAACTGGGTTACTAACTTTTGTGTATCTTTATTTGCTTACTTGATATTAGTATTTTTGTTGTTTCAGTGGTTGTCAGGGCTTTCTATTTGACATCCATATATCAAGTGATGAGTCATCCTATCGCCTTTTAATCCACCCTACCCTATTTATTGTGCTCTCTCTCTCTCTCTATATGTTGGTATACTTGTTGAGCATTAAACTCAAATTATCAGGTTTTTGGGCAGTATTTAGTAGACATTTGGAACGTCAAACGATATCCAAATTAAATGTGTGACCTATGGATTTTGATACTCCGGATGTGTGCTTTCTGATGGTTCAAGTCACAAGTCGTTTGGTGTTTGCTATGGAAAGTTATGCTAATTTGAGTAACGAAGGGTCAAGAATTACTGCAACTTTTGAAATTCTGTCTTAATTATTGTAATCTTTTTCATTTGCTTTTATTAGTGATTTATTGAAGGAATTCAGGGAGACACTTTGTGAGACTATATATAGTGGTATTGTAATCTTTGCCAAGACAAGGTTGAGAAAGAAATCGATAGAAGTTTGAGTATTAGTGTCCATACTTTATTCTTTCTCTCTTCAATAAAAAGCTCCACCACTCAAATAATTTTATTTTGTTCAATTCCCTTATACCACAATAACAATATAATAATAATAAATAAATAACTTACAAAGACAGGAAAACAAAGTTACATTTTGCACAGCAAATTGATTTACAATGCATGACATTAACATAAATTCTTATTCTCTTTACCCTTTTAACATGTAAAGAATGGCAAATAAAGTTTCAAACTTTTGAATAAAAATACAAACTAAAATTAAACTGTGTCCACAACAAATACTGTGATGGGACTTCTCACATTGTGATAACCATCGCTCCACACCAAAGAAGCAGAGACTATGCTTTGACTAACAGATCCACGAATTGTCAATGTGAAGGATTTCTTCTGTCCAATGGCATTGAATGACAGAACCGAAGGGTTCACTGTGATTGTAAGGCCTCGTGGGGCGCCAACAACCTTAGCTCTATATGTTGAAACTTTCGAGCCAACGTTTGTGACAGTTCTTCTGAAGAATTGGTTGAAGGAGTGTGGACTAGTGGAAGAAAGAGCAAAGGAAGGATAGTTTAGATCCCAAATTCGGCCGGAGTTGGCGCGACTACAAGCACTGTTGTCGCCTGAGAGGCGGCGAACCATGGCGGTGGTGTAACCTTGGCCACACAAGAATCTAACGTAGTCGCTTTCGTATGCGTCGTACAACAACCCTGGATGTACCGCTTTGAGTGGGTTGATATGGCCTGCACCATATGCAAACTCTACTTGGGGATTGAGCTTGGCATTCATGGGAGTAGCTGAAGAAAATAATGGATTTACACAAGTATGTTAAAAGTGGCAAATTTCGATGCCAAAATTATTTAATAATTGCGGGAAAAAAAACTAAAAACCAATAATTGCACCCATCTACGTGACAAATCTTTTAGTTTTCTTAATGTGTGCATCTCATGTGCATTTTGTTTAGAGTTGGCGCCATAATGATTGGTGCATCTCGAGATGCACCCAAATATTACTATATTTTTAAAGACAAATAAGAAAGAATTGCCATATGATAGACTATAATTAAACAATTTGACAACGAGATGCACAAAGATAAAGTGTTATTTGAGATGTACTAAGTATTTTTCTTTTTTGAATAGTATTATTTGGTTAAATGCGTTGCTGGTCGATTACCTGTTGTCATGAGAGCTGATTTAATGGCAGCGGGAGACCATGTGGGATGGAATGTTTTCACATAAACAGCAGCTGCAGTGGCATGTGGGCAAGACATCGACGTCCCCGAAATTATATTATAGAGCGTCGTCCTTGGATCTCTAACTCCGCTGGAGACCGTTGCAATCGGAGACCATGCAGCAAGAATTTCAACTCCTGGGGCGGTCAAATCCGGCTGCATGAATGTACAATTTACAAAAACTAACGATCTTAGCAAACTGTGACCAATATATATGAAGAGAAAAATAGTCCATGCACTTCAATCGATAATCATTTCGTTTTTCTAAGTGAAATTTTCTAAAATGACTTTTTTTAGTTTTTATAAATTTATTTTTGTTTTTAAAATTGGATTTAAAATTCAAATATTTCTTCCAGAAATATGAAAACCATATTAAAAAAAAGGAAAAACGAAATGGTTAATCAAACGGGATGTTAACTAACCTTGAGAATGTCGTAGGTTTCAGGGTTGGGACCTCTAGAGGAGAAAGAAACTATCCAAGGAGCAGATGTATCATTCACTGCATTACTCTTGAAAATGGTTGCAGTTGGAAATCTGTCGATTGAAAAATGATATGAAGCAATGTCAATATCAAAACATGTAGTGATCTACCAAGGATTTAAATATATTGAGATGTTAAATGTATAAAAGTGCGTGTTGTCGAAACGTACTTGTTCTGATCCATGTAGGTTTTGACATTGTCACCGGCCACAGTGCCGAGGTAGGAGGAAGGCAAGGGATAGGATCTTGCATTATCCTTCACTCCAGCATCATTCATAATAACACCCATTGCGCCATTCAAGGAAGCAAATGTTGCAGGAGCCAATACAGAGTCACAAAGAACGATTTTTCCCTTCACCAAGTTGCGATCCACTGAGTTTTTGGAGCAAAATCTAATTTGAATGATGAGTGAAAATAATGTTAGTAAAAGCAAACCCCAAAACTAGTTCTCGTTGATTAGTTATATTTGATATTGAGATGCCTTGAATTTGTTATCTGGTATATTGATCAACCTAGTTTAGAGGCAAACCTAAGACAAATTCGTAATTGGCATTATTTATGATCCTATCGATCCCTTCTTCCTTTTGTGCATTGTTAAAGAAAACAATTATGACCTTAGGATTTAGAGAAGTGCACTGTATAAACTCTTGTTATATAATTTGTAACATTCTCTTGAATAAAATTACTCTTTTTTGGTCTGGTAGACGTAGATAACACACTGTTAATGAATTACGTAAATTTATTCGTTGATTCTCTATTATTTTTACTATATTATTTAATTATCCTTTACGTAACATTTGGAATAGTAGATTTATAATATTTTGGTGCCCAATTTGGCTTACCTGGAGCTGGAGCCAGTAAATCCTCCAGAGATATTTGGTGCATTTCCAGCATAAATTAGGGGATATTGTTTTCCTTTAAGATCAAATGTGTTAATCGTATATCCCTGCACCCAAAATTTACTTTGTTATTAATTATCGAAATTAATTGTTGAGATTGCAGACCTGATCTAAACGTTATTTCGAAATAAGAAATTTGTTATACTATGTTAAAGTGTGTATGTAATTAAATTTACAACCTAACTTGATATCAAAACGTAAGGTCTTATGTTAAGTTGAAACTCCTATAGTATCATTTTTTCTCTAATTAATATTGGGTTTCACTTGTTGGGTATTTTATAAATAGGAATATTAAATTGTTGATATAATTAAATTTATCATAACCTATTAACTTAAGTAATAAGAATATAACATCTCAATTGAATTTAATAAAGAGGTTAGAGGAAATAGGTTCAATAATTTATGTGGCTATCTACTTACGATTTAATATTTTTAGTCACTCAAATATTGCACAGCCAGACTAAAATCTACTCTAGTTTACGTGGACAATAGGATGATATTATTTTGTGTTGCTTCATGAGGTTATTATGGAGAAAAGAAAAAGAAAATGGCACCTGATAAATATTCTTGTTGCCAAGCTGAACATTTGACACCAACTTTCTGTCAATGGAGCTTGCAGCCACAGAAAGAGACCATGGAGAGAAATTTCTGATGGTGAAGTAGTCAGGGCCATCATTTCCAGCAGAGTTGGAGGTCAATATTCCATGCTTCATGGAGTGGAAAGCTCCAATGGCAATTGAATCATTGAAGTAATACTTGGGTTTGTTCCCTCCAACCGAAAGAGATATGATATCAACACCGTCGGCAATTGCATCGTCGAATGCTGCAAGAATGTCGGCATCGTAGCACCCATCGGACCAACATATCTTGTACACAGCGATGCGTGCAGAGGGAACCCCTCCTCTAGCTGTGCCGAGCGCAAGACCGTATAAACTTGCTTGATTCACGAGACCACCCGCCACCGTCGATGCAGTGTGTGTCCCGTGGCCGTCTGAATCTCTTGGACTTCTAATGTCTCCCGGAGGAAAAAAGTTGTCGCCACGATATGCTCGAGCTCCAATGATTTTTCTAACAATTAAGTTCACAACATTTTCAATTAGTCATTATTCTAAGTTTTCAAAATATATCTTTTAATTTTTAATGTTCGAATCATTTCTCAAAATTTCAGTTTTTAATGCATTTTTTACATATTCATGGAGTTGAACATACTCTATAACACATTAGCTACACATAGAATAAAACAAAGAAATTTATTATAAAACTCATTATATTTTATAGAACTTAACACGTAGTGAGTCGTTGGTTCAAAATTATTCATTCTTAATAGAAAGGAACCATTAAAACATGTTGGTTTAGTCAACCTTATAATAAATTGATTTTCTAATTGCTTAGAAGCAATTTTTTTTCTTAAAATGTTTACCTGTTGCAACGAAAGTTTGCAGAGGTTTGACAAGCACCCTTCCATTTAGCGGGTGGAGGGCCATAACCTACGTCACTAAAGCTGGGAGACTCTGGCCAAATTCCGGAGTCCAAAACTCCGACCACTATGTTGCTTTCAACTTGTTTTACACGAGGAACATTTTTAGTAAATCCCATGAAATCCCATGATCTTGTCGTATGTAGATGTTTCTTTTCATTTGGAAACACAGAGACAACACCCTCCTTAGCTGAAAATATATGTCCAAAAATTTATTATATACATAGAAAATAACTTTGAGGGCTAATTAAATTAAATGTTGGAATGATCATATATTTACCAGAAATCTTTTGAGCTTCTTCTTCAGTGAGCTTCACCACGAATCCATTGAAACTTCTCTTGTAGCTATGGAGTAGAGCATCTGGAGCAAATGTGCTGAAAAACATTCAAAAAAAAAATTGAGTAATTAACTACATAAGTTAATTAAATAATGGGTAATTGCAATGTAGCACTTTTAGTGATAATAACTAACTGTATAATAACATTTTTAAAAAATTACAAATATATTGATAGACTTCTTTTGCTGATAGACTCTTACCAATGATATGATCAATCACTGATAGATTCTATCAGCAATATGGTCTATCACTTATAAACTATATAAATTTTGACATATTTGTAATTTTTTTTACATTATGCTATATTTATTAATACTTTGAACTTGATTGCTATATTTGTAACTATCCTTTAATTAACTAATTAGTGTATGTTTTCATGGTAATTAAGTAAAAACTTAATTAATTAATTTTTAATTGTGAAAAAAACAATGAATGTATATGAACACCTGCCAACTACTTCTTCCAACATTCTCATGTGATGCGAAGGAGTGGAAGCTGAATCCTCTGGCTTGTTCCCCAAGTACACAATATAAATCTGCAAGGTTCATTTTACATTTATATTTAAGTACAAAATTAAAAGAAAACAATGTCATTCTTTGTGTCTAGCTAGGGTGGAGCTAGAAGTTTATTTATTGCCTATTGTTAAATCAAGACAAATTCAATATTAATATCATCTAACACTCTCTTATATATAATTTTCCAATTCTATAAATTTAGGTCCTATTTGATAATTATTTGTAGTTTATGGTTTTTTGTGTCTGAAAATTATATATATTTTTTTAATGGGTTTCATCTTTGATTCATTTGAATACTTAATCAAATTTCAAAACAAAAACAAATTTTGAAATACTATACTTTGTTTATATTTTTCAAAAAATTTTCTTTGATTTTGAAAACATACCACTCTTAAAAATTCGATGAGAAACCAAAAAATAATAATAATAATAACAATAATAATAATTATAATAGGTGTTAGTAATATTTTTATAGGTTTGATTCTGAAAAATTAAAAGATTATCAAATTGGGCTTTCATCATCAATCAATAAAAATGAAAATCCCTAACTTATTCGCCTTCTTGTTCCCAAAAAAGAAAGAAAGAAAAAGAAAAAAAAAATAAAATCATATGTTTCATGATATTTAAGTCGGATGATATCGTATTTACCTTTCGACCATCATTGTCAGAATCCAAGCTAGAAGCGAGCAGACTAGTGAAGAGGCCAAATAATACGACGAGCTTGAAGATAAGGGAAGAAGACATACTTCTACTAATCATTGTTATGTATGACAAAGCATAAGAAGTAATTTGAGAAATGAATAGGAACATCCTTTTATACCAAAAAAAATAAAAGTTATCTCTCCAACCATTGAACATTCTGAGAATCATCTTCCAAAGTCTTTGTTTATAAGAAAAATGATAAACATATAAAAAAATCCATGGTCTAGCAACTGACCCTTTCAAGCCCTTTTGCTTCAAACAATTATTCAACTTAATTCTAGACTTGGATGAATAAAAGAAGTCCTAAAGAATACAAAATAAGAAGCACGAAATTGCACGTTAGAACTTTGTTATAATTTAGGTTTGAATTAGTCGAAATATGCATCAAATTGTAATCATTTGGCATGTGGATATCTTCTTTGAAGCCCTGATTTCCGCGTTTGATGGCTTCATAATCACACATTATCTCTCTTTGTAGCAGCTTGACTTGAAAATAAAGGAAGACAGAAACAAAAAAAACAATGGCACTTAGTGAAAGTCAGAGAGAGAATATGGAGGCCACATTCATGGTTGATCCAATCCCAATACTTGACTTATTTAACAATTCCTTTCACATTACAAGTTGAAGATTATATTGAGGCTATCTAAATTATATACCACATGACTTATCACATTAAGAATCTTGCCACCTATTTCATTCGACGTGTTCCGGGCGAGGGGTTGCCCTAGTCGAGATTGACGTTTGGAGAACGAGAAAGCACGCTGATCTGCTTCAATCTAGGAAAAAAAGCTCGATCAACCACCTAACTTGGTGCAGGCATAGATCTTCATACGGGACGAATCTAGGATGACTTTCTCGTTCCTGCTCCCTTTTTCATTTTCCTTATCCATACGAAATTTCCTATTTAAAAAATGAACATTTAAGGCCCGTTTGGTAACCATTTGTTTTCTACATTTTTTAAATAGGAAATTTCGTATGGATAAGGAAAATGAAAAAGGGAGTAGGAACGAGAAAGCCATCCTAGACTCGTTTGGAGATCTATGACTTCAATTTTCTCCATTTTTTTTAGTTTTTTTTTCTTTTAAATAATCAATTGACTTAAATAGCTACTATTCAAAAGAATAGAATTAAATACCTAAATTTCTCACTAATTTTAATGATTAATTCCACATGAACAACTTGAACTTAAAGTGAAATTACTCAATTTTTCTCATGGAAGTAATTACCTATCAAGTTATTCATATATAATAATCTAAATTTTAGTATTTAATTCAAACATAATACCCATGATTTTGGTCATTGAACAATAAAACTTAAATTTTAAATATAATATTTATGGGGTAGTTGCAAATATAGCAATCAGATTCAAAGTATTAGCAGATATATCACAATACAAAAGAATTCGCAGATATAATAGATAGAGCGAAATTTAAATCTTGATCTTAGAATCTATTAGTGATAAACCTTATTGCTAATAAGAGTCTAGCTATCAATAATATAATCTATCACTAATAGATTTTGCTATATTTTCAATTGTTTAAAAATGTTGCTATACATTTAATTATTAATACTAAAAGTGCTATCCATTACAATAACCCTATATAATAATACTGACATAACTATAATTATTATAATAAACTTAAAGAAAAGTTAAACAGGGTGGAATATATTCTCCATCCCCGTCTTTATTTATCTTTTGGAAAATTTTTCCGTCACTCCCTCTCCCGTTAAGGGTATGTACAAGGTCCTTAGGAGGAAAATGAATATATCCCGTAAACCCTTTTTTAACATACTTACACATAAAATTCTTTTGAACAATATACTAGAGGTCGAAGGATTAGGATGCGCCACTACTACAAAATCTATATTACTTAACACTTGTAGTTTTTAATTACTTGACGTTTCTTTGGAAAAAACATCAAGTAATGATCTTTTAGAAAAGAAAATGTCAAGTAAAATGGTTAAAAAAGCAGAGATTGACGAAATGTTTAGGATATTTTCACGTGAACCATTACTTGACACGTTTTTCGTGTCAAGTAAAATATAAAAAATAATTGACTTGTTAGTTTATTGAATTAAATTAATGCTATGTAAAAGTCAAATAAGATACTTCTTATTCATTAAATAAATAATTTGTATTACCAAAATTACAAATTACAAGATGAAGCAGATTTAGGACAATAAATCCAACACTACCAACAATTATACAACTCCTTCACACCAACTACTACATACAACTCCTGCAAGCTGCCAACTACACAATTCCAAAATTTCAATCACATGTAGTTAAATTATCAGCAATAAACTATCTCTTGAAACAAGTAACATACATATAAACTTTCTGTCAAATAAGAATTTTATAACGATAATGTATCCACAAACATAACAACACAAACAAATGAACCAAGTAATTTTCATTAATCAACCAATAAAATAACTTTTCTACAAATACTTAGTATCTTTGAAAGTGAATCCTATAAGGTCTATCTTTCTCAAACTTGGCATAATATTACAGATCCCTAAACCTAATAAAATAAACTACTGATGTATTGTTAAAATAAATATATATCATATGTAGCGTCTAATAAAGTTACAATACACAATTTTTAGAGTTATCAACATAATACATTTAACCTACTCCTCAATATATAAAAACATAAATAAATAAACTCCAACGATAGATTTTATGAAATCGAAATAGAGTACATAGCAAATACAATTAACGTTTCTAGTATTCTTAAGAGAGCAAAACAACTAAGGGGGTGCTTGACTCATGGGTTTGGAATTATGGTGGTTTGGCTTTTGAAGTCGAGCCCATTTATTTGGCCATTGGAATAAAATTTTCAAGATTAAAAAATCGAACCCATGAGTCTAGAATATGTTATTAATGAATGCCATGAGTTTGGGAAAAATTTTCCCTCATCTTCTACTTCTTATAAATATTGGGCAATGATTATTGACAACAACCATCATTCGACTTTTGTGATCAATGATCAATCGTCAATGACCAACCATCATGATCCTTGATTACCAACCGTCTTGACCGTTGCGACCGTCATAATCGTCATTGATCAACCTCTATGATTTTTTTTTTCCCTTTCTTCCCTTCTTTTTCTTTGGATTTCTCATTCCTTTTTGTTGGGGGTAATGGATAAACAAAATTCATTTATTTAATAAAATAAGTAGTTATTTAATTTGACATTTAGACTTGTATAACTCAATTCAATAAACTAAGATCTAAGGTTATTCTATGTAACTTGAACGATATATGGTTGACATACAAGTGGATCATGTTCAAGTAATAACCTAAAAGGTTTGTAGTATATAGATAAGGTTAAGTACCTTATCCTGGTAACACTATGGATATGACTAACTTAATCATATAGCTTTGTTTTTATATTATAAAAACTAAATTGTTTCTATAAAGGTAACTAACTCATTGTCATTCTTACACTATTATCACGGAAATTAATAGATCAAATCAAATAATTTAGAAATATAACAGAAAAAGCTAATATAAATTTCACGTTAAAATAAATAGATCAAATGTTTCATTCAAAATTATTATAAAAATTGATCTATATAATATATTAGAGATTATACATTTCACAAAACCACCAATATAAAAAAGAGAAAAAAATCAAATTACCCAAACCCTAAACACAGGTTTCAAAACTCCAACCTTCCAAACTTTGCACTCCAAAAACATTTATTTGTAATTTCCATGCTTTAGAACCTCCTCAAATAAGACCCTAAACATTTTGTTCCCAAACTTTTGATTATGAACATGTGCCCCAAAGCCACCTAAGTGGCTACCATAACTGCAGGACAGTCATTCTACCCCTACAGTTATCAGCATAATACACTTAACCCATCATGTACATACATACACATATACATATACACACAGAAATACGCACATTTATCAAAATCTAATTTTAATATTTGCAAACCATGAGGACCTAAATGAAAAAATATTGAAATATAACGGGACTAAATGGAAATTTTTTAAACATTAAGGACCTAACTGAAAAAACTCCCAAACATTAAAGTAAATGTCTAAAACAGACATTCTCGGCCTAAAATAAATCTATTTTTATGAACAGCGATGTTCAAAGTGTAATGTTTTCATATGTCTAAAATAATGTTGTTAAAACTATAACTTAATGATACATTCGATTACAAATTTATTACTCTTTTTTGAATGAAAAAACCTTAATTGATTTCTTTAAGGCATTAAAAATAAAATAGAACAATTTAAAAGATTAAAGAGATAATTAGTTTGTCCATTTTGTATATATATATATATAGGCGAGCTTGGTCTAAGTTGACTTATATATGTATGTTAATTCATTGACAAGTTTTTCCGGGAGTTGACTTTGAAATAATTGCAACTTGCATTATTAAAATAAACATATTTGATAGAGATGTACTAAATTAAAAAAATGGATATAACTGATCTAGAATTTAATTGTTAATCATCTGTTTATAAGTTTATCCTAAACTATTTGCTTAGATCTTTGGGCTGCCAGCAAGATTATTTGACAATCTACGCACCAAGTTTTTTCTTTTCTTTTCTTTTTTGACCTTTTTGTTCAATAATATAATATCCACTTTACACAAATAAATAAATTTCTTCGAAATATAATATCTAGATTAGAGATTCAAACTGAAACCTTTTTTTTTTTTTTTTGTCTGAAAGTATATTTTAGGTTAAACAATCTACACAGTTTAAAATATTGATGTCAAATAAAATTTCAAATTCTAAATTTTATGAAAATATCGATAAAATGTTGAGGCCGAAGGAGGTATCTAGAAAAATTAAAACTTTAGTTAAATTAATAAACAAACATTTAACACTTTGTTAAGGACTTAAAATGTTTATGTTTCTGATATTGTATTTGTATATTAGTGTGACAGCTTCTTATTTTTTCTTATGCTCTTTTCTAAATTTTTACGACATAATGAAAATTAACACTTTATATTATATTATATGTGTAAGATGTGAATTATATATATATATATATACTCTTATCATTNTTTACGACATAATGAAAATTAACACTTTATATTATATTATATGTGTAAGATGTGAATTATATATATATATATATACTCTTATCATTTTCCTTTTTTTTTTTTTTTAATTTTTGTTTTGATCCGGTCGTCATGCCTGTTTTCTAAAATTTCGATAACATCTTCAAACATACTTATTTTTCGGAAAATAAAATTTCTGATATTTATTCAGAAATAAATAATTAATACAATAATGGATGGATTAGATATATTTTTTTTAAAAAATACTTAAATATTTAATGACAAGAATTTTTAGATGCAATACATTGATGTACGAATTTTGGACAAGATCAGCTGCTGATGTGGGGTTGGAGATAGATGCTAACAAGTAATATACGCTTATATTTAGAGTGATTTTAAAACTATTAAAATCACTTACGCTATGTTAGGTTTTAAATCAATCTAAAATACATTTTTAATTATCTAAAGTTAATTTAATATTTATTTTTATATTTTTAAATACAAATTTCATATCATAATCATGCTCTATATTCTTGATTTGTCATAAAACTCATATTCTGATGTGGTGCTTGACCACACACACTCTGAATCTTGAGTTAGGATTTTTGTCCGAATTGTGTACGGCCCCTAATTATGGTTATAGTAGGAGTATTAGTATGATTAATAGTGAGGGATATTCTAATAATTAGACGTTAAGGTTGTTAGGTTTTTTTGTGTTATAAATAATAGGTGAGAGTGAGGTTCGATTAGGTTATCTTACTACTAATTCTGTGATATTACATCATATTTTCATATTTAAGAGTTATTTGAATTTTCAATATTGAATATTCTTATTGGGAGGTATCTTAACAAACTCATCTTGAAGGAAGCTAAAAGACGAAAAATGGTTACTTTTGTGAAGGATTTCTCTCCATGTTTCATGAAGTATGTGTCAAATTCATCCTGCACCATCAGTCACTTGAGTTTGACACATTTTTCTAGAGTTGTCTCCTATATCTGAACAAGTCAACTTTCCGACGAGTCTAGTTAGCGTTAGGGCAACCTCATCGTTGTCTTATGTAGAAAATAACAAGTTATTTAAGTAGGCTTTTATTAGGAATTTGGTGGAATTAAAGGCTTAATGGCAAATTTGTAAATATGAGCTGATGACATTTTTTAAATTAAATGCATATTTTTCTTATTAGGGCACCCATCGTGTACCACTCAACAAGGAAGAAAAAGGGGCTGCCGTTTGAAGGGGAAAAACACCACTTTAGAGAGAGAGAAAATTTTGCAGCCGCATGAGAGAGAGAGAGATTGATGCTCGAGATTGAAACCGTCGACGCTGGCGTTCAAAGCCGTGGTGTCGCTGTCTGGTCCGATTTAGTGCAGGTGCATGGGTTTCGGTTTGTGTTCGACGAGTGGGTTTCCAGTGTGGGTGATTTCAGGCGGGTTTTACCAGTTTCAGGGGCTGTTTTTCAGCAGATAGGTGTCAGTTTCAAAGGCGATATTGTCTGCGGATCTCTCGATATCAGTGGGTGTTTTTGCTCGACGGTATAGTTGAGATTGGCGGTGTTTTGCTCGGCGATTAGTCTCGGTAAAGAGGCAGCTTAATCATGTTTCTTATTCTGAAATTATAGATCATTGATCTTGTGCTTATTTTGTAATTTGTAATTCCTCATTGCTCTTAGTAAAATTGATTCAAGCTCGTTCTCAAAGTGGATGTAGACCAAATTGGTCGAACCACTATATATCTGTGATTTATCGTTTTCATTTTATTCTGTTAGCTATTTATTGTGCGTTTTGCTTGGGCATTATGAGTTCAGTTTGTTTAAATTTTATGAAATGGTATTAGAGCTCCATTCGATCCAAAGATGGTATGTGGCAGTGTGTTGATATATTCTTTGTTCAGGAAATTTTTTTGTTAAGGTTAATTTGACATATGGCTTTGTTATCAACATGGTTCAAAATTGTTAAATTTGATGGAAAGGCTGATTTCGGGTTATGAAGGAAAAAGATTAGAGCTCTTTTGGTGAAGGAAATCGAACACGAGGGTTTCCATGAGCAGTGGAATGATCTTTCCAAAATTCAATCGTATATGAACATTAAAATTACAATCACAAACGGAAACATACGGTTATGCGAAATACATAAATTACAGCATGCTATACAAAAAAATCAAGGACAAGAATCAACACACTTTTGTAGATTCATCTTCGAGTTCCTTGATCACAAACGCTCGACCACAGCAACACAGCAATACACGAACGTTCGTCTAACACGACCGCTACACTGCACAAATACCGCACGAACTAAGCGATCGCCAAGGTCACAAACACCCTGCACACCACGAACGACCTCCACAGAACTTTGATAGTGTCGAGTTGAGTATGACACCACCAAGAAGGTTACCTTGGTATTCTCGTTGTGAGAATCCAGAGGGTGGGCTCTGTGTGAACTTGGTTTGAGGCAGAAAAACGGAGAAACCACAATCGTGTAAACGATTGAGCAAGTTGGAGATAGAATAACCTATCGTATAGATCGATGCCTAATTGTTTAGGAAAAGCTATGCGATCATCTAACAAAAGCTAAGCGATCGTTTAGCTCATCACTTAGCTGAGTGTCTATCGCCTAAGAACACTCCAAGATCGTTTAGCTAACTCCAAGCTAGACAATCTGGCTATTGATTTTAGTCTAAGTTATCATTTTAAGTCCACTCATAAACAACTTTTGTCTATGAATTATGAATAAGTTCAAGTAGTCATATTTAAACACTTTAATGAACTGTTTAACTTGAATGCATGCATCAAATCTATCTAATTCACCTTTCCAGGTAAGTTCTCAGGTAGGAGTGTTACGTTTCTGTCAACTTAAATACCCCAGCCTAGACAGAATCCCCTTAGACAAAAGGTCCCTCATAGATAGATTTGCTACACTTTAATCTTTTACTAATCAATTTAATCGTATTAAACTGATTGAAAGATTAAAGCCTTAGGGTTACTAATCATATTAGAACCATGATCTTAGGTCTATGTGATCCAAGTTTTAAGTATTTTAAAACATGAATTAAACCTAAGTGAGCATGTATGTCTTTCTTATTGCTTTTAGTTATAATTTCTCTTTAACCTTTAAAAAGAAACAACTAAAATATATCGCGCATAACTAGGTATTTATAACGCTTATAAAGAAACCTATGTGTCATGCTTCATGCAATGTCCAGTTATTATTATACATAACTTTTATATACACATAATAACCAAGCAAACATGCTTTCCATTCACCCTTATACTATAACAATTATAATATAAAGGTGATACATGTCAATGCTTTTTATGCATGCATAAATATAACTCTTATATTATATGATGCATGAGCATGCTCTTACATAATTAAATCATGCTTCTCTAAATTTATACTTACAATAAGAGATTGATGCAGACTATGCATAACCTAAGGTGGAGATTTGCTATATGTGCTACCATATGACATATAAAAATCATACATCAAAATGTAATAAACAAGGTTAATGGACCGGGATGAATCTTTACTAAAACCGGAATGAAATAACTCTATCTATTCATTTTCCATCGAGCAAACCGGTTCATAGGAAAATCGAGTCTTGAACTTCCAGGTGAACTCCATCGTTAGTAGACCTAAGGTAAAACGATCCATCAGCGCACACTAGATAATGGTACAAAAGCTAAACAATCGCTTAGACGAAAAGAGGCTTGGCGAAGCCTGATCGTCTAGGTGACGCTTAAACGTGAAAAGGTAAACAATTTATTGTGCGTTGCTAACGATTGTTTAGTCATAACTAAGCGATGAAGCATTACTAAGCTAACGTGTTAGTGCGACCGCGCGCGTTAAACGATACCCGAGCATCCGATACTCAATGATCGCTTACCCCATCATCTACATGACTCGATCAATCTTTGATCATCTTCTTCTTCGAAGAACAACAACCCTTGCTCCGATCTTCTTCACGAAGGACTCAAGACTCAAACTGACTTTGAATTACAAACTCGATTACTAATTAATTGTGCCCAAAAGCGCTGGGGCCTTTTCAATTAACCGAAATGCAAAAGAATTAAATCAAATTGAGGCTAACATCCCAGAAAACTCCATTAATCCGCACATCCACAACAATTTAACAATTAAAAAGAGCAAATACGCACCTACCATGAATGTATATGCAATTCGTTGCGACAATGAAATTGGAATCTCATAACCTAGCTCTGATACTAATTGAAGGAACTCTTAAAGAAGAGTATCCATGAGTGCGTTCGGATCTTTCCTATTTCATTGCGACCGAATTACCACACACACATTCTAATAAACAATTATGCAATTTAACACTAATTAATGACATGCTTTGATAAATAAAATACAAGAGATTGAGTTCACATACCAATGGAAGATTGTCTTCACAACGAACTCAACCCAGCAGAAGCAACCCTCTACGATCTTTATCGCCCAACAAAATAGTCGGCTACGGCAGCACGATCGTCTACACGAACGACAGCAAACGAACAAGCATGAGCAAGTAGGAGCGGGGACGACACTACCACTTAGAGCCCTTGGTATTCTCGGAGTGAGAATCCAAAGTGTGGTCTTTGTTGAATTTGGTAGAGGAAGGAGGAAAGGGCTGATCATGTAGAAGGATAAGCAAGTGGGAGAATGCTATCGTATAGCGGATACTTATCTTTTAGAGAAAGCTACACGATCGTGTAGGTTTTACTAAGAGATCGTCTAGTATTTAGCAAGCGATCGTTTAGAAATCTCGGCACGCTAAGCGACAGTCTAAAAAAGCTGACTGATCGTTTAGGGAATGCATGCGATCGTTTAGACGTGGGTGTGCGATAATTTAAGCGATGAGGTACTATCATATAGGGGTACTATCGTATAGGCTCTCAGCTAAGTGATCGATATGTTTTCACACCTTTTGCGAATTTATCGAACTTTTTGCAAAATGAAAAACATTTTTATTTTCTTCTTCAGTTACAATAACCGAATAATATTTTCCCACTAACGTACGATTGAGGAGATATTTTTGGTCAATTATCACATAATTAACCAATTAATAATTAAATGAATATAATCATATTATATTCTTACCCTATAATTTGATATCATATATCGACTATAGTAATTTCTCCTCTACTTGATATAAATCATTTTTATATCTAATTTCCTCCAAAATAATGTATCTCATATATTTAGTCAATTCTATCATATATAATTAACTAGTTCAATTATATCATATATAATCGAACTCCCTCTTGTCAATTTGAACATTTCAAACTGACCCAAAAATTGATTCTCAACTTGATCCAAGCTACCTAGGGGACCTTATGGACCTATGGCTCGAAGCTTCAACGGTACGTGAATAACTTACTAAACTCTTTAGCCACAAGATCCACCATCCGTTAACTACTCTTTAGCCACGAGATCCACCATCCGTTAACTGCCAGACATTCCACTAAAGACCAACAACTGAACTCTTCTTACTGCAGCTATATTTCTGTGTCCATCGGGTATAACCAATCATGAGTACGATGACCCTTCATAGATGCTCGTAAGTACAACTAGGCCAATTTACCGTTTTGCCCCTATAGTTACATCTCACTCCTTAAGTATCACAGATTCCTCTAATGAATAATACAACATAGTCCAACTATGTGTGAACACCTCTTGGGCAAGAGAAGATGTGTGGTACCACATTGTTCAAGCCCTGGAATTAGCCCTTAAGGGAGCCATCTATCTACTTGCCCATGCTTCGAGGAAGGAGCGAATTCCATCTTGTGTAGCTAAGTTCCCAGCTCCTAAATTAGACGAATCCCCAAAATGGTAGGTTTGAATCGCGACCTGACCACTTGCACCCATACAAATCAAATGACCGCCTTTAATGGCAGGAGTTCCCAACTCACTCAGGATTGAGGTCATGTTACCTGTGGTCATCCTAGTGAAGTGAAGTCTCTGTCATGAACGGTGTTATATAACGAGACGTTAACACTTCGTGGTCAAGTCTTATATAAACTTGTATAGGACGCCCCCGCTCGCATATCCCCTACACGAATGATCAGGATCAGACTATCTGTGACAAGTCACAACACTTATGACCATTCAACAAGTGGGCCGCATCTGTAGCATTACCAGGATAAGGTTTCCCTCCTATATCCATATATTAAAGACCATTTTTGTTATCACTCAAGACATGATCCACTTGTATGTCACTACATACATGCTTAAGTTACGTACAGATAACTAGGGATTTTATGTTTATTGGTTTGTGGTAAAGCAAATAAAACAAAAAATTGAGCAAAGTCAAGTTATGAAGTAAATATCATATATTATACAACATAAGCATTTGTACAAACTATTTACAAACATACACTCAATATATGGTTTCTCACCCTTATATACGACAAGGATATGAATCTCATTAATACTACTAACTTTCAATTTAAAAGAATAATAAAAAGAGAAACTCACAAATCATTAAAAGCTTAAAAACAACAAACAATTTAAATCTTAGATCTAACATAGACATCAAACTAAAAATTTAATATAGCAATAAATTTAAGAACTTAACAATTGAAATTTAATGAATAAAAACCTCAAATCTCAGGGTCGTTACACTAAGTCCCTTTAAACCCTATGCCTTGATTTTCCCTACTTAAACATGTTTAAGTTAATGCATTGAAGTATGGTTAACTCTATGCTATGAATGTTGTGTGTAGGATGGGGTTTAAGAGTTTACAAGGAAAAATATCCTAAGTAAGGAAGCCTAGACTCCCAGGTAACAAAGGATGTGAAAATGTCTACTAGTAAGAGAGAAAATGGCTAAATGTGTGAGGCACGCGTTGTAGACATGTTGCTCTTGGCGAAGGCCAAGGCGTAGGGGATGCAGTAACCTAATTTGTCCAAATAGGTTAGAAGAGTTGTGAAAACAATGGCAAGGCGGGCTGTGAAGCACAGGGCGTGTGCTGATTAAGGGCCAAGTCTGGGCATGAGTGTGTGAGTTGATGGCCGAAGAGGTTAAGGTGTGTACGACAGAAGAGAGCATATGTGTAAGCTTAAGGGGGCGCAAGAGCGCACAGGGGAGGCAAAGTAGTGATGAGTAGTGTGCGTCAATGCAAAAGCCTAAACCATGAAGGCAGGTTGAAAGGATGAGGGCATGTTGGCCGAGTGAGGGGCTATGGGTTGCAACTAGCCTATGCGATTGAGTGTAGCCTATGCGGTGGTGAAGAGATGGAAGAACTCAGCTTAATCATCGACCTTAGTGGGCCAGCTATGGTGTTTAGAGGCCTTAACCCTACTTAGTGGGCTAGTTTTCACCTTAAGCATGCATGATAGTCATGCAGTCCCAAGTATATAAGGGAGGTCGAAAGAATAGATCAGTTTGGCCATTTCACGCGTTCTAAGAGAGAAGAGATTCTACTGACTTAAACCTGAAAGGTTGCTGATAAAGAGATGGGGTTGTCAAGAATAGATTCCCGCAAATTCAAGTTGAAACTTGGAAAAATTCCTAAGTGTCTCGTGCTTCCAGATTTTCTCAGGGAAAGTGGAAAGATTGAAGGATTCTGAGCTTAATAGAAGGAATCTGAGGCTCAAATTGTATGCTATTAAAGTTAAGAATCTATCAACAAGTTTGTAGAAGGAAGTTTTCCAAAGTGATTCCTCGAATTTAAGTTATTCATGCTTGAATTTGAAATCTAGAAATTTGGGGTTGAATAAACAGGCATCTGCCTCTGTGGGACAAGCAAGCAGGTGGTAGGATAGCCTGAGCATTGACAGGCGTGCATGCGTGGGCGAGGCTGACATGTAAGGCGTAGGTGTTGGCGTGCGCGCTGGAGTGTGTATGATTGAGCGCAAGTGCCGCCTGTGGATGTGTGGGGAGTGATTGTACGACCACATTTCTTTTGAAGGCACTGATGGATAGGTGAACGTGCGACGTGCTCGCACGGTGAGAGCGTCTTAGTGCATAGGCAAGTGCTTCTGGTCGTATAGTACCTATAAGCTATTGACATGGTATCTATTAACATGGTATTTGCTTAACTAAGTGTAGGATGCACGAGGTGGGGTGATGCATTGATGAATGTGAAAGATACTATAATTTTGATGTTAAGCTTATTCATGTAAGTTAAGCTTAAAAGGGAGCTGGTGGCATTAAGCAAAAGTATTTGTCAATGTATAGGGAAAACACCAATATAAGAAGTATATCAACTATGAGGAAGTAGCCCAAGACTGTGAATGACAAAGATTATAAGTGTTCTGCTCAATAAGTTTTCTAGTGCATGGTTAACTTTTAAACTAGCTTTATCAAGTTGTTTTCCTAATGATGTACCATATGAGAGTTTTAGTTTCATGAAGAGCTTTCTAAGTAACTATTGGGCTTAGTTTATGTATCTGGTGGGCTTTTTCAATGCACCACTGAGGCCCAACTTGAGAAAACCACTCAACTCTCTCAAAAGCTGAAAGAAAAACATTGGCTTGAAAAATTGTATGCTAAAAGCACAATTCGTGTGATGCACTAATCTGACCTTACACGTTGAGGACTACGATTAGACTAATCCACTTACCACAATCTGAAAAGATTTTGAATGACTATTCTTATTTTATGTTTCATGTTAGTTTGAGATCGAGAGAGAATAAAGAAAGAATGAAGGGAGATGATGTCCAAGTTTCGTGAGAAATTTGGAGAAGTAGATGAAGAAACAATAATGCATGAAGTGTAAAAGAGAGGAGGAAGAAGAAGAACACAAGTTTTTACGTGGTTCGGCAACAAGATGGCCTACATCCACGGAGGTGCTTGAAGTTTATTAAGTCTTGCAAATATTTTGAAGAATACACAAATAAGTAGCTAGGAGTTTCTTTTAAAATTTCTATATCTTGATGATCCTAGCTAACCTATATATATAGGACTTTACAAAACAGTTATAACATATTGTAAAGATTATTTCATACATGTTTTCTTAACAAATCTCCACCTTGAAATGAACCTTAGCTCCTCAATGCTAACCTGATATCTTCACCCTTTGTCTTTCAGCTCAAACCCGATGATATCCAGATATTTTTTAAGTTTGAGCTGGGTCATGGCTTTGATCAACATGTCAGAGGCATTGTTTGAGGTATGAATCTTCAACACCTCTATCCTTTTTCCTTCAATCTGTTCACGTATAAAATGATACTTAAACATCTATATGTTTTGTTCGATTATAATGTTGTGGATGCTTAGATAAATGTATGGTACTTTGATTATCACAATAAATCTTTACTGTGTTCTTTTTAATACCGAAATCAAGTAGTAATCCCTTATGCTATAACCCTTCTTTAACAGTTTTTTATAGGGCAATAAATTCTACCTCAGTGGTAGAAAGAGCTACCACTGATTGTAATGTAGCCTTCCAACTGAGAACACAGCTTCCATATAGAAAGATATGACCTGATAAAGACCTCCTTCTGTCTAGGTCCTCTGCGTAGTCTGAGTCAACATAACCAATTAGCTTAGATTTAGTATCATAAGTCTGTTGATATAGAAGTCTGGCACTCATAATGCCCTTTAGGTACCTCATTATCCATTTAGTAGCCTTCCAATGCCTCTTTCCAGTGTTAGCCATGTACCTACCGATCAAACTAGTAGTACATGCAATGTTTGGCCTTGTAGAAATCATAAGATACATAAGACTTCCCACTGACTGGGAGTAAGGAACAGTAGACATTTGCTTTAGATGCTCAACATTTGTCTCTTTGGGTGAATTCTCTAATGAAAGTTTGCAATGATGTGCTATTGGAGTGTGAACTATTTTAGCTTCTGTCATATGATACTTCTTGATTAATTTCTCACAATTTTATGTTTGATCTATGCATAACTTGTGTGCTGTTCTATCTCTTTTAATGTTTATGCCAAGAATTCTGTTTGCATTTCCCATATCTTTCATTTCAAACTCTAATTTCAATAAATTTTTGACTTATTTTAGATCTTTCATGGTAGTTCCTGATAATAACATATCATCTACGTATAGAAGTAGATAGACGAGATTAGCATAGGTATTAGTGTTTATTTAAACATAGCTATGATAAGAACTTTTAATAAACCCATTCTTCTGTATGAATTCATTGATTCTTCTGTTCCAACAACTAGGAGATTGCTTAAGTCCATAGATAGAATTCTTCCATGGATAGTAATGGTCTTCTTTTCCACTAACTACATAGTCTTTAGGTTGACACATGTAAATGGTTTCATCTAGAAAACTATGTAAGAAGGTTGTTTTAACATCAAGTTGTTCTAGCTCTCGATCTTTTTATGCCACAATAGATTGAAGTAGTCTGATTGAAGTTTGTTTGACTATAGGGGAAAATATCTCATTGTAGTCAACTTCTTGTCTTTGAGTGAACCCCTTTGCAACCAGTCTAGCCTTATATCTAGGTTCTTGAACATTAGGGATACCTTCTTTAAATTTGAACACCCACTTGGATGCAATAGGTTTGCTCCCTTTAGGTAAAGGTACTAGGTCCCATGTGTAATTTCTCATCAGGGACTCAACCTCATCATTCATAGCTTCTATCCATTTCCTTGCTTTTGCATAACTTACTGCCTCTTCAAAAGTTGATGGTTTTGAATCATTATCTAGTTCTGAGGCATTTAGAGCTCAGTTGATGTAGTCATCATATCTTGAAGGTGGTACTATAGTTTTCCTTTGCCTATCTCTAGCTAGGGTATAATTCCTTAGATCTAATCCCTCTTCCTCAATTCCAAAAACTACCTCATCTTATTCTTCTTCATGATGAGGCAACTAACCACTAGAATTATTAGAGTTTGAGCTTGAGGGATTTATTGTAGGCAATAGTGAGTACTCCACCTCAATTGTTTCTGTCTTCTTTTGTGGTGTTGAATCAGTAGAGTTAGGTTTTTTCATAAACATCTTTGTCTTTCTGAAAATGACATATCTTCTTGTTACACACTTCTCTTTATTAGGATGCCACAGTCTAAAGCCTTTCACTCCTTCAGTGAACGCCAAAAACATACATTTTACTGCACGGACATCCAACTTACCCTTATTCTGATGTACAAAATCGGTGCACCCAAACACCCTAAGGTTACTTAAGTTAAGTGGATGTTTGTATTGGGATTAGTATCCTAATTCTCTCGAAGTCTCGTTGTTTTGTAAAGATACACATTGTTCAATGAATAAAATAAGTGTTATTTAATTCTAGCATTTACTCATATCCAATAAACAAAGTTCCTTGGTTATCTTATGTGAACTTAAGCATGTATATGTGATATACAAGTGGATCATGACTTAAGTGATAACCTAAATTGGTTTGTAGTATAAGGATTAAGGTGGGATACCTGATCCTGGTGACACTATGGATATGACCCGCTTTGTAGAGGTTTGCAAGTATTGTAAACTACTATAGATGATAGATCCTGACCATTCATGTGGAGACGTGGAGCGAAGGTGTCTTATACAAAGAGTTTGTATAAGACCTGAACCACGAGATGACTAGACTCTATATATAACATTGTTGATACTAGAGACTTGCATCTCACCTAAACGACCATAGGTGACACAACCTCAATCCTGAGTGTTTTGAGAACTTTTTCCTTTAAGGACAGTTCTTTAATTAGTATGGGTGAGAGTGGCCAGATTGACAACTCAACATACCTACCTTTTTGGGGACTTGTCTGATCTGCGAGCTGAGAACTCAATCCACAATATGGAATTCACTTCTTTCTCGAAGCAAGGATAAGTAGAGAGATTGCTCCCTTAAGGGCTAATTCCGGAGCTTGAACATAGTGGCCACAACTTCTCTTTGGAAGAGAAGACTCAGTCATAGCAGGACTATGATTTATGTTCGTTAGAGGGATCAGTGTAACGGTTATTGGCCCAGCTGTACTTACGAGCGATCTGTGAAGGGTTGTCCCACTGCTGATTGGTTAAGATGGACACATAATATATCTGTAGTAAGGAGAGTTCAACTGTCGGTCTTTAGTAGAGTGTCTGGCGGTTAATGGATGGTGGATCCCGTGACTAAAAAGTTTACTCAGTTATTCACGTACCATTGGAGCTTCGGAGCTACAGGTCCATGAGATCCCCTTGGTAGCTTGGATTCTATTGAGGATCAATTCTTGGTGTTGATTTGAAATGTTCAAATTGACAAGAGGTATTTTGGTTATAGATGATATAATCGGTATGATGTATAGATACATCTTGTGGAGGATTGATGTAAATGAGATTTACATTAAGTACGATGAAATAGAAAAAGAACTATGGTTTATATGTTTCATGAGATGAAATATTAAAACTATAGGTTATAAATATTGTATGATAAGTTGGTTATCATTTATGTTTATAATAATATTAATTATTGGATAATTAATTCTTTTTCTTTTAAATAAACAAAGTAGTGGGTGGTTATTGAATCATGGTAACCATGAGTTTAAAAGGAAAGTGATTTCCTATTTTGAAAAGAAGTTTTACAAACATTTTGAAAAGGTTTTTTATTTTTCTCTCGCAAAAAAGAAACTCACGAAGTCGTCAAGTAAATACAGATTTACTAAATGTCGGTTGGGTGAGCTATATGATTGTGCAGGTGCGAGCTAAACGATCGTGCAATATTTACTAAACGATCGCATAGCTTTGTTAGACGATCACTGGCCCAAGGTAAACGGTCGTGTAAAGTCTGTAGACGACAGACCGAGCTAAACAATAGACTAAATGATCGCATAGCTTTTGCTAGATGATCACATAGCTTTATCTAAACGATTGGGAATCGACCTATACAATAGGTCTCTACCATCTCCCACTTGTCCAGTCATGTACGCGATCGTTGTTTCCTCCGTTCTTCTGACTCATACCAAGTCCGAACAGAGCCCACCCTTTGGATTCTCGCACCGAGAATACCAAGGTCGCCTTGTTGGTGGTGTCAGACTTAACTCGACACCGTCGAGGTTTTCTGGAGGCCATTCGTGGTGCTGTGGAGGCCATTCGTGTTGCAGAAGAGTTCGTAACTGAGGAGATTGTTGAGGACGAGTGCGGAGTGTTTGTGCTGTGTTCATGTGGTGTTGTGGTCGTGAAGATCGAGTGTTCGAGTTGCTGTTGTTCGAGCGGTTGCGCAACGGAGCTTGGAGACGCATCTTCAAACGTGTGTAGAGTTTTCCCATACTGCATTTGTAGATATTCATGCTGTAATTTCTCTGTAAGATTTGCATAACCGTGTATGTTTGAAGTCGACTGTAAATGTTATGTTAATTCATGGAAATCGCGCTTCTGATTTCCTTCAGTTTGGTCCACTTTTCCTCTAAAGTAAGTAAGTTAAGTGAGGCATGAGGGCCTCTGTTTAGTGTGTAGCCTGTATAGGAGGTTACTTCAGCCCAGAACTTCTCTAGTAGGAAACATTAGATAAGAGACTCCTAACTCTTTCAATAATAGTTATGTTTAGTTTTTCTGCCACCCCATTTTGCTAATGTGTGTACCTCACAATCTTGTGTCTAACAATCCCTTGATGTTTACAAGAAACATTAAACTCTTATGCAAAAAATTCAAGTTCATTATCTGTTCTAAGGCATTTAATCTGACAATTAGTCTGTTTTTCAACCATAGCCTTCCACTCTTTGAATTTCTCAAACACCATATGTCTAGTTTTAAGAAAACATATCCAACATTTCCTAGAGAAGTCATCAACAAAAGTTAGGAAATACCTGACACCACTTAAGGATTGGAAAGGTGAGGTGCCCCATAGGTCAGAATGCACATAGTCAAAGATGGCTTTAGTTGTATGTTGAGCCTTAACAAAGCTCTGCCTAGTTGCCTTCCCTATCGCGCAATGCTTACAGAAGGATAGGCTTTGATGAACCCCATCTGGTAGGATCCTTTATTTGGATAGAGCTTGGAGGCCTTTGGCACTTATATGTGAGAGTGTTTTGTACCAAAGGTCTCCTTCAGTAGGCTCCTCGGTAGTCACAACTAGAGCTGACTGCATCTTCTGAACTCCTTGAACTACATAAATACCATTTATTTTAACCCATTTGAAAATAAGCTTACCATTATTCAAGACTTCACAGTAGCCTCCTTTCCCTCTATATTCATAGCCAGTTAAGTCTAGCATGCCTAATGAGATCAAATTTATCTTCAATTTAGGCACATGTTTGACATTTCTAAGTAGCTTAACTATCCCATCTTCTAGTTTAAGTGAGACTGAGCTAATTCCAACTACTGGACATGAGTGATTGTTACCCATGTAAACAGAGCCTCCATCTAGATCCTTATAGATGCTGAACCAGTCTATGTGAGGGGGCATATGAAAAGAACACCCTGAATCAAGAACCCAATCTAGATTCTTAGCTGGTCCTTCATTTCCTGCCTTCTGATTTGAAGTAGCTAAGACATTTAAGTAGAAGAATGAATCTTCCCCTACTGAGGCTTCTCCAGACTGAGTGGATCGAGCTTCCTATTGTCGTTGTTGTTTATTCTTCTGCTCATTCTTCCATTTTAAGGTTATGCAATCCTTGATTAGATGCCCAATCTTTTTCCAATACTTGCATCAAATCTTTGATTCATCCTTGCTTTCTTTAGTGGAATTATGCTTGCCCTTTCCTTTATTGTTGTGCTTAAATTTCCTTTCACAAATAACCCTTCAGCATTAGGTTTTTCATTTTTGCTGGTTAACAATTCCATTTCTTTAATCCTAAGTGCTGAAATGATAATATCAGTAGTGACAAAATCTCTTCCATATTTTATAGCTATCTTTACATCTTTGTATGAAACTAGAAGTGAGTTTAAAAGCACAAAAGCTTCATTGTCTGCACCAATGTCTTCACCTTGAGTCTTAAATTCTGCTGTAATCAATTTCAATTCATCAAGATTTTCAGTCAAGGTTTTAGAAGAACTCATTTTATAGGTGAAGAACCCTTCTCTTAAGAAAAGCTTATTTTGCAGATCTTTGGTTTCAAAAAGTTCATTCAATTTAGTCCACATTTTAAATGTTGTATATTGATAAATAACATGTCTAAGCACACTGTCTGAGAGGTTTAGGATAAGCATTCCATGAGCAATTAGCTTCATATTATGCCTTTCTTCTTTTGTGGCAGTGGTAGGGAGTTTGGTTGGGTCTTCAAGTGTTGTGTGTGCCTTCTGTTGCCCCAAAAAAACCCTAATTTTTGGCTTCCATAAGCTGAAGTCTCCTTTCCCATGAAATTTCTCAATGTCATAACTTGCAACAACTATTTTTAGCTTTCTTTAATTTTTTGAGTGCTTCAAGATTTCCTTTCTTTGATTCTTGACTGATCTTCTATCTTTCATCTAGGCTCTGATACCACTTTGTTGGGCTTAGTTTATATATTTGATGGGCTTTTTGAATACACCACCTAGGCCCAACTTGAGAAAACCACTCAGCTTTCTCAAAAGTTGAAAGCAAAACGTTGGCTTGAAAAACTGTGTGCTAAAAGCACAATCCGTGTGATGCACTAATCTGACCTTACATGTTGAGGGCTGAAATTAGACTAATCCACTCACCACAATATGAAAGGATTTTGAATGACTATTCTTATTTTGTGTTTTAGGTTAGTGTGAGCTCGAAAGAGAATAAGGAAAGAATGAAGGGAGATGCTGTCCAAGTTTCTTGAGAAATTTGGTGAAGTAGATGAAGAACAACAATGCATGAAGTGTAAAAAAGAGGAGAAAGAAGAAGAACACAAGTTTTTACGTGGTTCGGAAACAAGATGGCCTATATACATGGAGGAGCTTGAAGTTTATTAAGTCTTACACAGATCTTGAAAAATACACAGATAAGTAGCTAGGAGTTTCTTTTATAATTTCTATATCTTGATGATCCTAGCTAAGCTGTATATATAGGACTTTACAAAACAGTTATAACATATTGTAAAGATTATTTCATACATGTTTTCTTAACAATAACCATTTTGTCCTCAAGCTTTACTTTGAAGCAAGCCAAGTATGATAATGAACACATGAACGCATGTCCTAGATTTTCGAACTTAAATTTTTATGAAAATGCGTTAATTAGCATTTCTTTGATTATGTAAACCTTTTATGATGATTATATTAAAAGTTTTTTTTAATAGAATTCTTAATGATCAAAGTCGAGTTTTCTTCCTTAAAGTTTGAGTTATGATGATATGATGAGGAAACCCGATACCGAAAAACTAAGAGAAAGTATCTGGGTCCCTAGTACGTAAGGTATGACGGTATTCAGGGCATTACCACGTGCACGTTTGTATGGTTTGACGTTGGTTGTGTTGAGACCATTCCACCCCAACTAAGGATTTCAATGTCAGGAGATTGAGCAAAATGGTTCTCTCTCAACTAAGTTTGAATGTTTTACACATTTGATGCTTGTGAGTTTAAGTATTTAAAACTCTGAAGTTTTATATGATTGATATATACTTAACATTCAATAAACATGTTTTTTTTTAAATAAAAATACTTATTTTCACTGAGGTAGAGCTCACTCTTTTTTATGTTTTCTCTTGTCCCTAGGTAGCAGTCAACTTCTCCAAGGATAGCTATACTGCTAGTCTACCACTCAAAGTGGAAGTTGAACAGCAAAATAAAGGAAGAAAATCTTAGGTGGTTTTGCATTTTTGTCTATAGTTTAGTTATCATGTATATATTATGGACAAGGAAAAATTGATGGGACCCACTGTATTGTGTATGCAAATATGTTGTTGTTTATATGTAAAAATCCAGATACATATTCAAATTACTAAAGTTATGAAATGTCTATAGGAAGAATATATGTTATGCTATGTTATGTTATTAAGTGTCTAAAACTAATCTAGCAGGTGATGTTGGTAGAGATAGATAGTAGTTGCTATAAGAGGTTTGATAAATGTTTTCTTGACATCTCCTCCTAGGATAGGAAAAGGGATTTGGGAGGGGGTATGACACCCCCAACGTGGCATTCAAGATCACGAGATAATAGATTCAAGAGATTTATTGTTGGAAAAAATAATATCCGAACTCAATGCTTTTTTTTTTTTTTTTTAAAATATTATAACAAAGCTTGTTATTAAATATCTAATAGTACAATTATCGTTGGATTATAACACACAAAATTGTTTCTCTAATTTTTTTTCTAAACAATTACTTACATACAATATTATTTGTGAGGCTACCTATGGCTAAAGTGTTGTATTCATAGGTTTAGTCAGTAATCGATCTTATCAAGAAAAACAATTGTTCATGAAAATTCGAAGAAAAAAAATTACTATAAAAAACACGTGACTTTGTTGGATTCATAATAACTGTTCACTATTTTCTTATATTCTCCTTTATATGCTCTATCAGTTTGTTTTATTAATCAAATCTATGTAAAAAAATTACATTTTTCATGCTTCATTAAAGGAAGTTATAGAGCGCTATTATTTCAAATTAATGTTGAGAGAGAACAAAAAAATCACCTGATAAATATTCTTATTGCCAAGCTACACTTTTGACACCAACCTTCTATCAGTAGTGCTTGCAGCCATAGAAAGAGACCATGGAGAGAAATTTGTGATGAAGTAGTCAGGGCCATAATTCTCAGGAGAGTTGGAGGTCTGTTGGGCTTGATAAGAGAAATATGGGCTGGAAAAACTGACTGCACTTGATCTTTTGGGCTTAACAACACTCAAGCCCTATACGAATACCAAATACCACCTTTGTTATTCACACAAACACAAAACAATGTGCTGAAAGCACAATCCGTGTGATAAGAGATCTCAACCTTACACCTTGATGACTGAGATTTGAACTTGGCACTTCTGCTGATTGTAGAACTCGAATATCTAAACTTTTCTTTATTTGTTGCAGAGAAAATAGAGAGAAGAAAAGAGAGAACCGGAGGGAGATGCTGCTGAAAATCGTAGGGACGATGAGGCTTCAGTCGTCTAGGCGATAGGATGTAAAGCTGGAAGTTATCTAGACAATAAGGGAAGAGTCGTCTAGACGATGAAAGCTTTACTAAAGATCATCTAGACGATGGGATTCAAGACGATGAGTGTCTACACGATAGGGGTGCCGAGGTAAACGATCGTTGGCTAAAAGCTACATGATAGAACAAGATGATCAAAGAAGAAGATGAACACGATGGTTTACGTGGTTCGACCAAGGATAACCTACGTCCACAGAGAAGCTGACGGGAGTTTTATTAGGGAATCTCACAAGATTTCTACAAGATAAGTCTCAAGCTTTCTTGATCACTCTGTACAATTTTTCCTCTCTTACTCTTTACAATTAGTTACACAATGTATTTAAAGGCAGCTTGAATGTAACAGATTTGTAACTACTTTAAAGTTATTTTCACTTTTCTGTATTAAAAATCTCCACCTTGAAATGAACTTCAAGTTTTCTTCAGCTTCTCTGATTTGACTGTCTTCTTCTTTTAACCTTTGTCCCTCAGCTCAAACCCTATAATGTCAAGGCACTTCTGAAGCTTAACCTTTGTCTTCTTCTTTCTGTATTAGCAATAGAAGTAGATACTGCTTTGGCCTCTATCATTTGATACTTCTTAACAAATTACTGCAATATTGTGACTGATTAATGCTTAGAATACTAGTTTTTCTGTTTCTAATAATGTCAATGCCTAGTATTCTTGTTGCATTTCCCATGTCTTTCATTTCGAACTCTGACTTGAGTAAATCTTTTACTTTATTTAGTTCTTTCATAGTTGCTTCTGATAAAAGCATGTCATGCACATATAGTAACAAGTAGATAGGATAAGTGTAGGAATCTGTGTTTATGTAAACACAACTGCCATAGGAGCTTTTATAAAAACCATTCTTCTGTACAAAATCACTAAACCTTTTGTTCCAGCATCTAGGGGACCATTTGAGGCTGTAGATAGACTTTTTAAGTAGGCATACATAGTCTTCCTTCCCTCTAACCTCATACCCCTTTAGTTGGCTCATATAGATAACTTCCTCTAGGAAGCCATGTAGAAAAGTTGTTTTAACATCTAGTTGCTCCAACTCTAGGTTATTTTGCGCCACAATAGACAACAAAAATCTGATAGAAGTCTGCTTGACCACTGGAGAAAAAATCTCATTAAAATCAACACTTGGCCTTTGTGTAAAACCCTTATCAACCAACCTAGCTTTAAATCTAGGTCTTTGATCATTAGGGAAACCCTCTTTCAACTTGTACACCCATTTGGATGCAATTGGGTTGGATTCTTTTGGCAAAGGTGTCAACTCCCATGTGTTGTCTCTCAATAGTGAATTAATCTCTTCATTCATAGCTTCTATCCACATCTTAACTTTAGAACAACTCACTTCATCTTCAAAGGTTGAGGCTTCTGAATCATTAGATAAATCAAAAGCATTTAAAGCTAAGTAGTCTTCATACCTTGAAGGGGCACAATGTTTCTTCTTTGCCTATCTCTAGCTAGGTTGTACCCTCTCAAATCTGGTTCTTCTTGCTCGGGATCAATAGTAGCATCTTCTACTTCTTCTTTTAGATGAGGTAGTTGATAAAAAAATGATTCAGAGCTTGAAGGATCAGAAGTAGGGATTAGAACTTTCTCCACCTCAATTTTATCATTCTTCACTTGAGGTACTGAAACATTAGGATTAGATCTCTACATATACATTTCATCTTCTTTGAAAACAACATCTCTGCTGGTGATGCAACTCTTCTCAGTAGGGTGCCACATGCTAAACCCCTTAACACCTTCTATGAAGCCCAAAAACATACACTTCACAGCTCTGGCAGCTAATTTCCCTTTACTCTGATGAACAAAACCAGTGCAACCAAACACCCTTAGGTTATTCAGGTTAGGAGGCTGTTTGGTTCACCTTTCTTTAGGGGTTAGAAGGTTAAGAGATGCATAAGGGCATCTGTTCAGTGTATAGACAATGTATGAGGCTATCTCTGCCCAAAATTTCTCAGGAAGTATAGCATGAGACAATAGACTTCTTACTCTTTCTATTATTATTCTGTACAACTTCTCTGCCACCCCCATTTTGCTGAGGTGTATACCTAATTGTCTTGTGTCTAGTTATTCCATGTTGTCTACAAAAAACATTAAACTCCTTTGCACAGTACTCAAGCCCATTATCAGTTCTTAGACACTTAATTTGATAGTTAGAAAATTTTTCAACCATGATCTTCCATTCTTTGAACTTTTCAAACACTAAATCCTTAGATTTAAGGAAATAGATCCAACTTTTTCTAGAATAGTCATCAGCAAAGGATAAGAAATACCTGGCTCCACTTAAGGACTGAAAAGGTGAAGGACCCCATAGGTCCGAATGCACATAGTCAAGGATGGCCTTGGTTGTATGCTGAGCCTTCACAAAACTCCGCCTAGTAGCCTTCCCTATCACACAATGTTCATAAAAGGATAGGCTCTGATGAACTCCCTTAGGTAAAATTTCTTGGTTGACTAGAGCTTGTAGACCTTTGGCATTAATGTGTGAAAGTTTTTTGTGCCAAAGATCTCATTCAGTAGGCTACTTCTGAATCACAATCAAAGCTGAGTGAACTTTATAAACTCCTTGAACAACATACACTCTATTAATCTTCACCCCTCTAATGATAGGCTTACTATTCTTCAAAACTTCACAGTAACCTTCCTTGCCTCTGTATTCATAGCCAATAGAATCAAGCATGCCTAGTGAAATTAGATTTCTCTTCAGCTTAGGCACATGTCTGACATTCCTCAATAGCTTGACTGTTTCATCTTCTAGCTTTAGTGAGACTGAGCCAATCCCAACCACTAGACATGAGTTATTGTTTCCCATGTAGACAGATCCTTCATCCAACTCTCTGTAGGTACTAAATCAGTATTTATGGGGTGTCATGTGGAAAGAATACCCTAAATCTAGAACCCAATCTAGGTTCTTATTAGCTTCTTCTTCTGCCTTATAATTGGAGGTAGCCAAAGCATCTGAATAGAAGTAAGAGTCTTCACAAATTGAGACTTCACCTGTTTGATTAGGTTGGACTTTTAGTTGTGGTTGTGATTGCTTGTTTTTTTGCTCATTCTTCCACTTCAAAATTCTGCAATCTTTGATTAAATGTCCAAGTTTTTTACAATACTTGCATCTAACCTTAGACTTTTCTTTCCCTTCTTCATTTGAGCTTTGTTTTCCTTTTTTCTTATTGTTCTTTTTTGACCCGCCCTTTACAAATAAGCCCTCTGCACTAGGCTTGTCTTCCTTGCTAGTAATAAGCTCCATTTCTCTGATTTTGAGAGCATAAATTATGATGTCAGTAGTTAGGGAATCTCTCCCATATTTTAGGGCAGTCTTCACATCTTTATAGGAATCCGAAAATGAGTTGAGAAGCATAAAAACTTCATTATCTACCCCAATTTCTTCTCATTGAGTCTTGAATTCAGTACTTATCCTCTTGAAATCATCTAGATTCTCTGTTAAGGATTTAGAAGCACTCATCTTGAAGGTAAATAACCTTTCCCTTAGGAAAAGTTTGTTGGATAGATTTTTAGTCTCATATAACTCATTCAATTTGCTTCACATCTTAAAAGTTGTCTTTTGATCAATCACTTGCCTTAGGACACTGGCAGACAAGTTTAAAACCAATGTTCCATAGGCAATTAGCTCCATGTTTTCTTTTTCTTCTTCTATTGTAGTGCTCCGTAGCGTGGCTGGATCCTCTAGGGCCTTATGAGCCCTTTGTTGTCCCAAGATAGCCTTGATTTTGGCTTTCCATAAACCGAAATCGCCTTTCTCATCTCAATGTCATACCTTGCTACTGTCATATTTGTTTCAAATTTCAACTGAAAGGCTCCAAGATTTTGCTTCTTTTGAATCTTGACTAATCTTGAAGCTTTCTTGCAGGCTCTGATACCACTTGTTGGGCTTGATAAGAGAAATATGGGCTGGAAAAACTGACCACACTTGATCTTTTGGGCTTAACAACACTCAGGCCGTATACGAATACCATATACCACCTTTGTTATTCACACAAACACAAAACAATGTGCTGAAAGCACAATCTGTGTGATAAGAGATCTCAACCTTACACCTTGCTGGCTGAGATTAGAACTTAGCACTTTCGCTGACTGTAGAACTCGAATGTCTAAACTTTTCTTTCTTTGTTGTAGAGAAAATAGAGAGAAAAGAAAAGAGAGAACCGAAGGGAGATGCTGCCGGAAATCATAGGGGTGATGAGGCTTCAGTCGTCTAGGCGATAGGATGTAAAGCTGGAAATTGTCTAGACGATAAGGGAAGAGTCATCTAGACGATGAAGGCTTTACTGAAGATCTTCTAGACGATGGGGTTCAAGATGATGAGCGTCTACACGATAGGGGTGCCGAGGTAAATGATTGTTGGCTAAAAGCTAAACGATCGTTAGATAAAAGCTACACGATAGAACAAAAAGATCAAAGAAGAAGATGAACATGATGGTTTACGTGGTTCGGCCAAGGATAGCCTACGTCCACAGAGAAGCTGACGGGAGTTTTATTAGGGAATCTCACAAGATTGCTACAAGATAAGTCTCAAGCTTTCTTGATCACTCTGTACAATTTTTCGTCTCTTACTCTTTACAATTAGTTACACAGTGTATTAACAAGGTCAATATTCCATGCTTCATGGAGTGGAAAGCTCCAATGGCGATCGAGTCGTTAAGGTAATAAATTGGTTTTTGTCCCACAACCAAAATAGATATGATATCTACACCGTCGGCAATTGCATCGTCAAATGTTGCAAGAATGTTAGCATCGCTGCACCCATCGATCGAACATATCTTGTACACAACTATACATGCAGAGGGAACCCCTCCTCTTGCTGTGGCAAGCACAAGACCATATAAACTTGTTTGGTTCACAAGACCACTGACCACGGTCGATGCAGTGTGTGTCCCATGGCCGTCTGAATCTCTAGGACTTGGAATGTCTTCAGAAGGAAAAACCTTGTTGTCCCTGCGATATGCTCGATCTCCAATGATTTTTCTAGTAATTAGTTTGAAGCATTTTTAATTAATGTCATGCAAACATAGGATTCAATAGCTTATCAAAACATATATTTTAGTTCCCAACATAATGTCTTGGTCTTTTTTTTAAAAATTTTTTTTTATCTCTGAAAATAAAAGCTTTATATGCATTGATTTTTGTGGTTGTGTTATATTGTTACAAAATTTAGATTTTTTTTTAGTATGGGGTGGGGATGAACCTCTGACCGGACCGCTTGCATTGAAGTGCATGTCAATACCACTGAGCTAAGCTTATTTTGGTACAAAATCTTAAAATTAATACAAGAATAAAAAATTATATTAATACACACATACACACTAACATTCAATATGTGCTAGACATGTGACATTTTCTACTTATTAATGAAAATTAGAAAATTTGAAGTAATTGAAAATAAAATTTGACAAGAAAACCACATTTAGCAAATTTACTTTTAAGATTAAAAAAAACCTTAGCTTTTTTTTTTTTCTTTTTTTCTTTTTTTATATAAACTCAAACTTTCATTATTCATATTTATTGTTGAGATATTCTTACTTGATCCTATAAATAATTTGTTTGTTTTAAAAACTATGTATTTGAAAGTTAACATTTCCTATATGATCGAACCTTAGACTTTGAAATTGATAGTAAAAATTTATGTCGCTTTAACTATGTTCATGTTGGTAAATATAAATAAATAAATAAATAAAGGAGCTAACATTGGAAAATGTAAAGAAAGGTACCTTGTTATTACAACTAAAATTATTTATCGTGTTTATTGAATGAAAAATGTTGCGAAAAAACTAGGTATTCTCAAATGAAAGTAGGAAAACTTTGAGAAGATTAAACTTCATGTATTTGAAAGCTAATATTTTTAAGTTTAACATATTTTATAAAATAACATGAAAAAGTTACCAATGGTGAATTTTTTTTATTACAACAAGCCTTTCCTTTAAAAATATGTTACTCTCATTTTAAAATATACAAATTCACATTATTTCTTATCATTGTAGCTAGAAAGCTATGTCAATTTTATATATATATATATCAAAATGAGGTTAAAATATTGCAAAAATAGCAAAACTTAAAACTAGTTGCAAATAGATCAAAATTTAACTCCAACTCATAGAAAATATCCAAAATGCTCATTAAAGGCACACAAAAAAGTTTGAAACCTGAAATTCAGATCACATTGATAGATTTGAAAATCGAACTTCTGACCTCGAAGTCGATAATACGAGCACTATGTCAGTTAAACTACGCTCATTTTAGCTTCGATTCAATACTTACATGATTTAAACAAATAAAAGTAAAATTGCAACTTATAAGCCATCATTCAACTATTTTATTAATAAATCAACTAAAAAAGAATTAATTTACTGAAGAAAAAAAAAACTGGAACAAAAGGATGCTGACCTTCACGTTGTCCAATTAGCAATTAATTACCTTAAATTTGTGTTCAAATGAAAAAGTTGTCACCAAAGTAATAATGAAAATCCATATAATGAAAGGACATAATTGACACAAAAAGTTTCTTTCTCTTGTGTCAGCTTTATATATATATATATATATATATATAAACTTGTTTTTTTGTTATAGAGAAAAACGACAATTAAAATGTTGGTATAGACAAGCTCATAAACTACCCTTTAAAATTATTTACTTAAATTAAAAATTTAATTCTCAAATTTTGAAGTTCGAGTCTATTTAATTGATCCATTTTCAAAATTATAGATTCAGTATTTGAATATCAATAATTTTTTTAAAAAAAATTACAGATCTACTAAACACAATTTAATAGTTTAGGTTTCAATAAATATATACAATTCAAATTCAAATATTATATCAAATAGTCCAATTAACTTCTATAAATTTTAAATTAATTTTCTTGAACTTATTGATACAAACATGAAAATTTAGATACCTAATACATACAAAAGTGAAAGTTTAGACATTTTTTAAATAGTTTTGAAAGATCTAAGACCAAATAAATACCAACATCAAAATTCACAAACAAAACGTCTAATTTAACAAATTTATTATTACACCATTAATGGTCGTAAGTAATTAGTTGAAATGAATTGGGTGCCTAAAAAATGAAATTTTAAATTTTTAAGAAACATTAATTAGTATGTTTACTTGTTGCAAGTAAAGTTGGTAGAGGTTTTACAAGTGCCCTTTCATTTGGCAGGTGGAGGCCCATAGCCAGTATCATTGAAGCTAGGAGACTCTGGCCATGTTTCAGTGTCCAAAACTCTAACAATTATGTTACTTTCAACTTGTTCTACACGAGGAACATCCTTAGTAAAATCCATGAAATCTTATGATCTTGTCGTGTGAATATGTTTTTTTCTATTTGGAAACACAGAGACAACCCCTCCACCGCTGAAAATATACTTTTTCCAAAATAATTATATGGAATATAACTTTGAGGCCTAATTAGGATGAACTAGAAATTTAAATGTGTTGGAATAATCATGAGCGATACTTGGGTTAAAAATGCACTACACATATCTTTTTATAGTCCATTCCAACTATAAAATAGAAATTTTTTTAAAAACCTTAAAAAAAAAAGTTTTAATGTGACGTTTCAGTCATCTGGATGAGTTGCAAAATGATAGTGTAGCCTAAAGATGCACGCAAGTATTTTTCTCATTTTTTTCGTAGTTCACTCCAATCACATAGGAGAAAAGCATATCAAAAATTTTTTTGGGATTCTTCTTCGATGAGTTTCTCCACAAATCCATTGAAACTCCTCTTGCAGCTATGGAGTAAGGATTCAGAAGCGAAATTTTTGAAAACATAAAAAAATTAGAGTTGTTAAATAAAAATTTTAAATTTATTAGGGTTTTTTTTTTAAATATAGAAAAATAAATCAAAATATTTAAAAGATATAGCAAAATTTTAGAACTATCAATGATTAGATACTGATAGAAGTCTATTAGTGTCTATCATTAATAGTTTTAAAATTTTGCTATATCTTATAAATATTTGGATAGTTTTACCCTTTGAAATAATTACGTATACATATGACAAGTTTAAGAGGAAATTTGAGGAAATTGAAAGGAAAATAATGAGGGCATTCATTGAGGCTTGAAGAAAGTCGTATCTCCAATTAATAACTAAACATTATTCAGACGGATCATCTCTTTTTCCACTATCCGCAATCATCTTCGAAATTATTGGTCCATAGCAATTAAATTGATGTAATAGCTGACCCTTTCAATCACTATTTTTGCTTTAAGGAATCATATATTGAAGAACTTAAACTTTCTAGACATGGAGAGAGAGGAGAAACGGCCCCTTGAGAATATATTTTTTTTTTTCAAAGAAAGGAATGAATAAAAGAACAAGCAAATGAATTTGCATGGGGTTATTATTGAGAAACCCACCACGAAAGAATCAAGAGATCTTATACTTTAATGAGATGGATGAGCTATTCTCATTATCAATTAATTTTGAGATGAAATCTTGTTACTTACTTAATATGGATTTGAAGTAGTCGAATATATATGTGTTAAAGTTTAATCATTTAGTATGTAGCTATATCTTCCTTTGCAGCATGGTCTCGCCCTTGATACCTTCATATTCTTCCATGTTAAATCATTATTATATGTAGTATAAGGATTAAGGTGGGATATTTGATCCTCGTGACACTACGGATATGGCCATCTTTGTAGAGGTTTGCAAGTATTGTAAACTACTATAGATGGTAGAGACTGACCATTCATGTGGAGACGTGCGAGCGAGAGTGTTCTATACAAAGAGTTTGTATAAGACCGGACCACGAGATGATTAGACTCTATATATAATGTCGTTGATACTAGAAACTTACATCTCACTAAACGACCATAGGTGACACGACCTCAATCCTGAGTGTTTTGGGAACTCCTGCCTTTGAGGGTGGTCCTTTGATTAGTATGAGGTGAGAGTGGCCAGAATTGCCAACTCAAACATGCCTACCTTTTTGGGGACTTGTCTGATTTGGGAGCTGGGAACTCATAACACAGATGGAATTCACTCCCTTCCCAAAGTAGGAGATAAGTAGAGAGATTGCTCCCTTAAGGGCTGATTCTGGAGCTTGACATAGTGGCCACAACTTCTCTTTGGAAGAGAGGACTCAATCATAATAGGACTATGACTTATGTTCATTAAATGGATAGTGGTACTTAAGAAAATGTAACTACAGGGGCATAACGATTATTGGCAGAGTTGTACTTACGAGCAACCTGTGAAAGGTTGTCACACTCTGTTGATTGGTTAAGTGGATACATAATATATCTATAGTAAGAAGAAGTTCAGCTGTCGGTATTTAGTGGATGTGCCTGGCAGTTAACGGATGGTGGATCCTGTTACTGAAGAGTTTAGTCAGTTATTCACGTTCGTTGGAGCTTCGAGCTACAGGTCCATGAGGTCCCCTTGGTAGCTCAATGAATTTAGTTGAAGATCAGTTCTTGGTGTTGATTTGAAATGTTCAAATTTGACAAGAATAATTCAATTATATATGATATGATCGTATAGTGTATGAGATACATCTAGTGGAGGATTATATAAATGAGATTTACATTAAGTACCATGGATAGAAAAAGAAGCTATGGTTTATATGTTCATAGAGATGAAATATTAAAACTATAGATTATAAATATAGTATGATAAGTTAGTTTCATTTATATTTATAAATATTAATTATTGGATAATTATATATTTTTCTCTAATAACCAATTGAGTGGGAGGTTATATGGTGGTTTCATGGTAAAATGTGAGATGAAAAAGGAAAAATGTTTTCCTAAATTTGAGTTAGCTTGAGAAGTGTGGATTTTGAGATTTTTCTCTCTCGGAAATATTCTCACAGAAGTTGTCAAGTAAATTGAATTTACTAAGCGACAGCTTGGATAAGGTAAAATGATTGTGGAGTGTTTGTAGGCGATAGACAGTTAGCTAAGCGATGAGCTAAACGATCACATAGCTTTTGTTAGACGATCGCTTAGCTTTTCCTAAACGATTGGGCATCGACCTGTGCAATAGGTTTAGCCATCACCCACTTGCTCAATCGTTTATACGAATGTTGTTTCCTCCATCTTCTACCTCAAACCAAGTCCACACAGAGCCCACCCTCTGGATTCTTATACCGAGAATACCAATAGAGTAGATAGATCACTGAGTTCGAGTGCGCGGTATTCGTGCAGTGTAGCAGTTGTGTTGGACGAATGTTCATGGTTGTTGTGTTGCTGTGTTCGAACGTTCGTGATCAAAGAGCACGACGATGAGTCTACAAAAGTGTGTAGCTTTTGTCCTTGATATTATGTATTTCATGCTGTAATTTTTGTAATTAATATATAACCGTATGTTTCTGTTTATGACTGTAATTGTGTAGTTCATATATGACTGTAATTGTATAGTTCATATATAATTTCTGTAATTAATGCATAATCGTATGTTCAAGATGATCGCATAAAATGTAAAGCTTAAGTCATGCTAGCTAAGTACTTCTCAACCCAGTCAGATATTTAGCTACTCATGCGTGGTATAGAGAGATTGAATATAGATTGAAATGAGATTTTCATTTTCTGTGAATAAAGTACTGAATACAAAATAACAAATGGATTTTAGAGATAAAAAGCCCGGTAAGCAATGTCTTGCTTCCCGTGGCCTTTTACATTGCTCTTTTTCACTCCAACTCTGTTCTAGATATGTATTCTTGCTCTCGCAAGTGTTGGACTCTCTTCTTTGTGTTTCTTTCCGATAGTTTCTCGATCTATCCGGGAATGATCTCTCAGCTTCCTCGTCTCCTTGCTTTTCTCCGCCCTCTAAGTATATGTAAGAGTATGTGCGTGAATAGACTAACTAATTCTCTAACTCTCTAACTCCCCTTTTACACTGGTAGACTTCAGTATTTATAGACATCAAGGTGAAGTAGCCTTTCTTGCTAATGATTGCAATGATGGCCGACATTAATTCCCCTACCCTGATGCGCCGTTTAATGGTCACCGAAAGTTGAGTGTACTTAATAAATTGCAGCTTTTAACGGCTTGTCAACTAAATTCGAAATCGACCGTTATCAGCTTTCCGTCTCATCATGATTTATTATGCTATCACCTTGATGCAAGGTCTTTATGCGACCCTTTTTTTAAGAAACTTCTCACGATCGCATGACTTGCGATCGCAATCTTTAAGCACATTGACGCCTTGTTCCTTTGGATCACAATTTCATATGCGTCATCGCATTGTTCCTACACAAAATAGGTAAATTAATTGTTTTTATGCGATGAGCGCTTGCAATCGCAATTCCTTTATGTTTAGCGCTTTTAGACATGATATTGCTTATTTTACCATTTCATTCTCTCAATGTTTTACTTATTTGAGTTGTAATAACTTGTATTTCTACCAGTTATCAATCACAAACTTCTTCATCTGACTCACTACTTGAGTCAGCTTCATCATTAGGGAAAGTAATTTAGAATCCCTTGTTCTATATTATAAGAAAATTAGGACATTATGCCTGAAAATATCCAAACCCTTCACATTCCCGACATCTGAAGTTTTTTTTCACGAGTGCCTTGTCCACTATTGCCTCATTTGACATTCTCATTTCACTTGTTCATCTTATTAGCCTACCTTAGGACATTATTCATGTTGGTGTTACTCATGTCTTTGACATGTGGAGGAACATAGGGGCCTCGAGAAGAGGTACGCTTGTACCAACGTCTAAAGGCCTTGCCAAACTGCTTTTCCAAGAGAGATACTGAGTGTGCAAGATTCTCATCATAATCTTTGGGTTTCTTATTGTACTGTCATCATCCACAGAAGGTTGGAGAGCAATTCCCTTGACTTTATTTTTTGTTTTGTCACCTAAGGTCATTTCAAACGTGTAAAGAGTGTTGAACAACTCGTCAATATTCATGGTACTAATATCTTGCGCTTCTTCTATAGTTGTAACATTCGTATCAAACCTTTTAGAAAGAGAGTGGAGAACTTTACGAACAAGTTTCTCTTCAAAAATATTTTCTTCAAGAGCAAAGGATTCATTTTCAATATTAAGGAGACGAATATTAAATACACACACACTTTCATCATCACTTATTTTAAGAGATTCATATTTCGTTGTCAGATGCTGCAACTTTGACATCTTTACATTGGATGTTCCCTCATGAGCCATGACAAAAATCTCTTGTACTTCTTTGGCAATAATGCATGTGTTGATTAACTTGAAAATATTCTTGTCAAGACCATTGAATATAGCATTCAATGTTCGTGAGTTCCCAAATGAGGCGTGATCTTCTTCTTTAGTCCAGTCTTTCTCAGGTTTTTGAGTAACAACTCCATCTTTGTCAGTCACTGTTGGGTGTGTCCAACCATTAAGGACCGCCTTCCAGGAGTTTTTGTCTATGGACTTAAGAAAAGTAGTCATATGAGCCTTCCAATAAGAGTACTTTTTCCCATCAAAGATTGGCAGTTGAGATATATATCCACTTTTGATCGACTCTATTGAGAACTCAGTAAAAGGTAATCAACCTGCTTTGACACCAATTGAAATAAAAGGTGAATCGCAATGATATCACAAGCTAGGAAAGATGTCATAGGCAAAGGTAAAAAGAACAAGAAGAAAGATAAGAGAGAAATAACATAGAGAATTATTAACCTAGTTCGGTGTAACTACACCTATGTCTGGGAGGCTCTTCGCCTAGGTGAAAAGAAATGCACTAGTATGTAATTTAGTTTTAGAACATACACTTGAACTCAATTACTAGTGAGCCTATAGATTTAGTGTCACACCCCACACCGGACCACCCTCTGTGTCTGGGAAAGAGCGTGACTGCAGCAGTTATCAACCCTTTGGTTGACACTTATTGCCTAATAACTCTTGCAGATATAACTCTGATACCAATGAACAAATTTAACAACCAACTGATTAAGTAGGTCCATCTTATATTACAACAATGTAACGTTTATACAACTCAAAGACTTAATAACAAAATTTACAACAACAACCGTAAAACCCTCCGGAAGTGTAACTGTGGCACGTGGCAGACCTTGACCTTAGCAACACCCTGGAACTCCTCACCTTTTGTTACCTGGGAAAAGGAAAAACATTTGGAAAGCATGAGCTATAAAGCCCAGTGAGTGACCAGAAAACTGATTTTTATCAGAAGAATTACCCCCACACTTGGGTACTTTTGCTCAGATACCGTATTGTGCTACTCGGATACCTTCTCAAATGTCCTTCGGTATCGAGTTTTAAGTAAAACTAGTCATAAAATAACTTTCTTTAATAAAACTTAGAAAACAGGTCTTTATCTGAAAGATCTTTCTTTAGCACATGGTTTCTTAAAACATTGAAACATTTTAGTCACTCACTTTGATCGTTTAGGAACCATCCTCTCTAGAAGTTCCTTTGTCACCTGGGGCCCTTTTGAACCTTAAAATCTATATTCAACTTAAAGCTCAGATTACTCATAGTTATAGGCTTTATCTAGAGATACTTCCTTCTACAAATATGCTCCAAAATGTTTCAGGAATCTTATCCTAAAATCTTAGCTCAAAAATTCTCGTGGTTTGGCCGGAATCATCAAAATATTAAGACTGACCCAGCTTACTAGACAGCTCGACCCTTCTGTATTTTCCTCATTCTCTAGTCCGATTCCTTAGAGCTTCTTCTCTGGAAGCCTCACCATGCAAACTAGACTCCTTTAGCTTTCAGATGGCTTTAAAATCACATCAAACGCACGAGTATTCTGGGAGAACTTCTCGTTCTAAGTTGATGTCGCTTTCCAAACTTCACTGTTCAATGCGTCGTCTTTTAACTTCTATGTCCAACACATGGATTTTGCTCTCAACGCAAGGTTTCCTCAACTTTCCCACTATTATTTATGTATTTTGAGTTATGATCTGAAGAATGAAGTGTTTAGTCCTATTTATAGGCGTCCAAGATTGCTCCATGTCCGACACCTCCTATTTGGCCGCATGACCAAATGTCTCTTCCTTACACCATCAATGCAATCTTCCATCAGCACAACCCAATGTGTCTTCTTCTCCTTTCACCAACGCATGGCCCTTACCTTTGTATGTCTTCTTATGCTTCCACCTCTTTTACTTAAGGCTAAAGAATTCTTCCTAACAAGCCACATGTCCAGATGACATCCTCCATGAGTTCATCTTTCATATGCGTCCACAAACTCTTGGATGTTCAACGCATCACTTCCATTTTCCTTCCTTCAGCCGCATGCCATCACCAAAAACCCTTCCAATGCATCATAACAACTTCTTCCAACGTATTGGTCCCTTCCAACGCATCAACACAACTTTCTATACTTAGTCAATTTTCAGGGATTTAAGCTTAACTCAAAGCTACTCACATAGCAATGCCTAGTCCAACACTTAGTCAATTTTCAGGGATTTAAGCTTAACTCAAAGCTACTCACATAGCAATGCCTAGTCCAACACTTAGTCAATTTTCAGGGATTTAAGCTTAACTCAAAGCTACTCACATAGCAATGCCTAGTCCAACACTTAGTCAATTTTCAGGGATTTAAGCTTAACTCAAAGCTACTCAAGGAAAATCTATTCAACACTTAGAAATTTCCTTCCCTTCAACATAGGATTTAACTTTCACCTAGTTAATCACTTAATCACTTGTTTAAGTAGGAAAAATGGAAATCCGAGTTTTACATTTACTTCCCCTTTAAGAAAATTTTGTCCTCGAAATTTACTCAAACTAACTCCGGTTTAAGGTTTCACAATAACCACTGTTGTAACTTCTTATAACCTTGTCTATTATCACGCTTCCACTGCGCTACTTTGATATCAATTCCTTAGTTTGTCCAACGATACCTCACCTAGCCATTTCTAAGCGAGATTTTGAACCAAACTATCTACAACATAAATATTTGTATCTCAAATACTAAATGAGAATAACTTAAATTCACACTTACCTTCCTTGGTAGATCTTTAGGTAGCGTTGTGAGTTCCAGCTCTGGTTGCCTGCTAGGTCATGCCACTTCTGCCATTCCTCTTAGTCTCACTTTGACTAACTCTTAGGTTTCTCTTTAAACCTTTACTCTACCACACTTCCCTCTGGTTTTACTATACTCAAATTTCAAGTCTAACTTAACCCTCTGGTTTCCAAGAACATATACTTTGATACTAAACTAGTATCAACTCAAACTCAACCTTTCCCAGCACTTATACTTTGATACTAAACTGGTGTACACTAATTCCTCAATTGTCCCAGATACCAAGTTGTCACACCCTACTCCAGACTATCCTCCGAGCCTGAGAAAGGGCGCGACTGCAGTAGTTATCAACTCTTTGATTGACACTTACTGCCTAATAACTCTTGCGAAAATAACTCTGATACTAATGAACAAATTTAACAACCAACTGATTAAGTAGGCCCATCTTATATTACAACAATGTAACATTTATACAACTCAAATACTTAACAAAAAAAATTTACAACAACAACCGTAAAACCCTCCGGAAGTATAACTGTGGCACGTGGCAGACCTTGACCTTAGCAGCACCCTGGAACTCCTCACCTTTCGCTACCTGGGAAAAGGAAAAACATTTGGAAAGCATGAGCTATAAAGCCCAGTGAGTGACCAGAAAACTGATTTTTATCAGAAGAACTATCCCACACTTGGGTACTTTTGCTCAGATACCTTCTCAACTATATCCTTCAGTATTGAGTTACTCGGATACCTTCTCAAATGTCCTTCGATATCGAGTTTTAAGTAAAACTAGTCATAAAATAACTTTCTTTAATAAAACTTAGAAAAAATGTCTTTATCTGAAAGATCTTTCTTTAGCACATGGTTTCTTAAAACATTGAAAACATTTTAGTCACTCACCTTGATCGTTTAGGTACCTTCCTCTCTAGAAGTTCCTTTGTCACCTCGAGCTCTCTTTTGAACCCTAAAATCCATATTCAACTTAAAGCTCAGATTACTCATAGTTATAGTCTTTATCTAGAGATACTTCATTCTACAAATATGCTCTAAAATGTCTCAAGACTCTTACCCTAAAATCTTAGCTCAGAAATCTTCGTGATTTGGCCGGAATCATCAAACGATTAAGACTAGCCCAGCTTATCCGACAGCTAGCTCTTCTATCTTTTCCTTATTCTTCAGCCCGATTCCTTAGAGCTTCTTCTCTAGCAGTCCCACCATGAAAACTAGACTCCTTTAGCTTTCAGATGGCTTTATAATCACATCAAACGCACAAGTATTATGGGAGAAATTCTCGTTCAAAGTTGATGCTGCTTTCCAGACTTCACTGTCCAATGCGTCCTTTTTTAACTTCTATGTCCAACGCATGGATTTTGCTCTCAACGCAAGGTTTCCTCAACTTTACCACTCTTCTTTATGTATTTTGAGTTGTGATCTAATGAATGAAGTCTTTGGTCGTATTTATAGACGTCCAAGATTGCTCCATGGCCGACACCTCCTACTTGGCCGCATGACCAAGTGTCTCTTCCTTACACCATCAACGCAATCTTGCATCAGCACAACCCAATGTGTCTTCTTCTCCTTTCACCAATGCATAGACCTTACCTTTATATGGCTTCTTATGCTGCCACCTCTTTTACGTAAGGCTAAAGAATTCTTCCTAACAAGCCACATGTCCGGATGACATCCTCCATGAGTTCATCCTTCATATGCGTCCACAAACTCTTGGATGTTCAACGCATCACTTCCATTTTCCTTTCTTCAGCCACATGCCATCACTAACAACCCTTCCAATGCATCAACACAACTTCTTCTAACGTATTGGTCCCTTCCAACGCATCAACACAACTTCTTTCAACGCATTGGTCCCTTCCAACGCATCAACACAACTTTCTATACTTAGTCAATTTTCAGGGATTTAAGCTTAACTCAAAGCTACTCAAGGAAAATTTATTCAACACTTAGAAATTACCTTCCCTTCAACATAGGATTTAACTTTCACCTAGTTAATCCTTAATCACCTGCTTAAGTAGAAAAAATGAAAATTTGGGTTTCACATTTAGTCTTCCCCTAAATCTGTTGCCACAACAATGATTTAACATTCTCTTCACGTACCAGATGAATAACCACCCACCTGGTGTCTCGAAAAACTCTACTAAAAAATTGCATGAATAGAACATGTTTTACAGAGAACCACCATTCTTCTTCACGAAGATAGCCCACTGCACAATATCAAAATCTTCATGCAAAAACTTTTTCGAAAAACAAAAATTATGATCAAGGAAAAAGGTGGCTTGCCCTACAAACACTAAAACCAACCAATAAATACAAACCATATAAGGAAAAAATTTCTGATGAAGGAAAAAGGTGGCTTGCCCTACAAACGACAATAATAAAATGAAAATATCTCCCCAATAAGTCTGTCACTAATAAAGAAATAAAAGATCAACCATGTCAGAGACAAGATATCCAACTAAATAAAAAAGAAAATATTATCCTCCAATCTCAGCAATAACATAGATAACACAAGATTCCATCTAAAAAATAATTAGCAATAAAAGAAGTAGCTCATCTATCTTTGAAGAGATTCTAAGGTTCTTTGATGTTTCCAATTTGAGATCCTCAACATCTTTTCTCATAATCCAACAAGGGATTCTTAATATGTCATATTAAGATGATGTCTCTTTGGATTCACCTTTCTTAGATGAGATCTATTTGAATACATGCTTAGACTTGCATGATTGACTATGATACCATATTAAATAACTTAAAGTTTCATCTCAAAACTAATTACAAGAAAAGGGTGTTGCATCGTTAATAGCAGGTGTAGGTGGGGTGGAGGTGCTATTGCAATATCTGATCCACTTGCTGACAAAGAAATTGGATCTTGAGCCCACTCGGGCACAAATTCATGAATGAACTTTCTCTCTCTCAAAATTGACTAAAAATAAAAACAGGTTTTTGAAACTACTCTTTTTGGTTTTATAAATTTGGCTTTATTTTTTAAAACATTGGAAAAAAGTGAGTGAAAATAATGCTCATAATATTAAGGTTAAAAAATTAAACACCAAATGGTTATCAAACCAAGCCTTAGTTTTTGTCTTTTGGTTTTAAAAAATTAAACTTATAAAAACTAAAGAACTAATAGATTTTTAGTTATTATTTTTTGACATAAACTTTTTAGTTGTGTTTTAGAAAAACAATAATTAAAAACTTAAAAAGTAACTATTCTTTTTTTAAAAAAAATTGAACAAAATACTAGTGAGAGGGATCAGGAGGTGCACTGAGATATCTCATCTAGGTTGACATATCCTTAGCACCCTTATCATACCTCGAAAATAAGTGCATGCGATGCATTCATACAAAAATTAAATGTTCAATATACAAAGGGAGCTAGAAAATGCCTCAAACAAAAGAGAAGACAGAGGAGGTTAGAAGAAAGCCTTCCAATTAAGTGTGATGGTAGAGATATGTTAATTACATATTAGGGTGGATTTGGAACTCCAAAGGGCAGCCAACGAAATGGTGTCGTCCCACACATGAGTATAAGGTTTTTCAATGTCTTGAAAAGTTCTTCTGTTCCTTTCAAGCCATGTACACCACAAAGAAGCCGCAATAATGTTGCTCCATAACATTCGAGCCTTTTGAGTTTATTTTGAGCTGAATTTTCGACAAGGGGACTTAAAAGGAGGGAATCCAGCAGCTACATCGTAATGACGGTTCCACATTGATGAAAATATGTTTATGAAAATGTGCAATTTATGAAAATATGTTCCATATAGTCTCCTATTGCTCCCTGCACAAAACACACCGATTGGGATTGAGGTGTAGAGATGGATATCTAGTTTGGCATTTTTCCAAAGTGTTAAGACCTTTGTTTATTATAGTCCAAATGAAAATGTTGCACTTTTCAGGCATTAAAGCAGACCTCAAAGTGCAAATTATCCATTTAGTATGGCTGCCATTCCAAGCATCAATAACAGTCAGCAGGGGATTGTAAGTAAGTGCGAAAAAACGGAGAGCATATTTATAAAGAGCACCATTAGTTGACCTATTGTGGGGTTCTTTTTTTAATATCCTTTTTTTTTTTTGGTACACTTACTACTAGTAAGAATTTTGCACTTCATAAATTTTGTTTGTCTTTTTTTATTTTTTATTTTTATTTTTATGAAAAAAATAAAAATGGGCATGATTTGATAGCACCCAAAATGTGTCATCTTACTCAGTTTAATTTACGTTGAGTGATTTAATGTACTTAACACAATGAGTTTCTTCATCAACCTAAGCAAGAGAGTACTTAACTTAATCACTAAATATCGAGATTGAGATCTTTATGACCAAGATGAGTTTCCACATCATGAAAATAGTCTAAATACAGAGAAGAATAGATAAAGGGTTGAAAGGAGGCTGATGTTTCCGGATGTGGAATGGTTGAAGATTTTACCATAATGCTAAAATCTCTATTTATAAGTTATCATAGCATCGAGACGCTGCAGAGTAGCACTGTGTTGCTACATTAAAAAAGAAAGCGGGCTAATTTTTTAAAAATGGTGGCATCGCAGCTCCATGGGATAGCGTTGTGGAATTTCTACGTTTCTTGGGGCAAAAACGTCTTTTTGATTTTCTCTTTGACCTCCACGCTCCATTTCGGCTCCAAATACTTTGTTTTAGCTTGATTTTTATCTCGAGTCTCAAATCTACCTCTTTGATGCTCGAGACCTTTAAAATCATTGATTAAATACGTTAAATTACACACACTTGAGTTAAGCTGAGTAAGATAACACATTATGGGTGCTATCATTGAGTGTCTTGATTAATGTCCTACGATGCTTGTCATGACACTACTAGACATGTAGGCTATAGATCAATAGAGTAATGCTCTTTATGGTCGACCACAAATCAAAAGCCTATCTAACCTATTGCTTCTTGGAGATTAACATACAATTATAAGTCATGTATTATACGTTAATCTAAAGCATCAAATTGCAAAATCAAGCATTGGTTGTCAATCAATAACAAGAAAATGTAATTATGAATTAATAAATCAAGAGTAAAATTCATAGACAAGAAATCTCAATCATATTATCAAAATACTCCATGAATAAAATAGATTTCTCTAAAATCCTCTAAATTAGGAAAAGATAGATTTTACCTTCCTATGGAAAAGATAGAGCCTAACATCATTTTTGCTTAATTACTGAAATAAGATGAAATTATAAAATATACGAACTATGTTGTAGCTAGATAGAGGGCGAAAAAATGAAGACGAGTGGTCATTTGCCTAAAACAACCACTTGAGTCAAAAGATATGACCTAAAAATCAAAGAGCATATTTTATATTCATGTGATGACGCGGCGGCACTGGCACTTTTTCATCATTTTGTGAAGAGTGTCGTGCTACAACACTATAACCACGACACTCTCACCTAGGGAAAGTATTGTTATTTTCTCTCCTATTTGAAGCCTTGGATATCCTTTTTAGCTCCTAATTGCTCCAAATTAACCTCAAACGACCCACAATACTCCGGAATGCACGTATTACTCGATATCTATAAATATAAACAATTAAGCATATAATTTCATAAACGGGCAAGATTAAATGCACTAAGATAGCATATTTTGGGTGGTATTAGCTAAGCACTTGCATGATTTTGATGATTATTATTAGTGTCCAATGATTAACTAAATAGATGGCGGATCTGAATACCTAAGCTACACTTTTCTCATTCATATAATTTGTTTCAATTCTCGCCTTCACTTTTTAAGTTATTTACGACATTCATTTAAAAAAAAAAAAAAAGAAAAAAAAAAAGAAGAAAAAGACTATCATAACCCCTATTCTTACCTTTAGAACTTTCAATGTTGATTAGAAGAAAACACAATGTTTCATCTTGATCAAGCCAACCTACTAATAGTACAGTTCTTGTTAGGTTTTGAGTTTATTAATTTATTTAGTGGTTGAAAAGAATTTGGCAGCCTATTCTTCCTTCAACAGCAGACCATGGAATTTGCAAAACACAGTGATAGATAAGAAAAAAGAATTATGCATTGTACATATCAACATATAATAGGAAGAGTTTGCACGTCATAGAACATATTGCTGACCTAATACAAAACATGTTACAAAATACGTTGCTCAAATTTGACCTATATATAATAAAATAACCCAATCATATTGCAGTGACAATTAGGAAAGGAATTAAGTGTATCATTTTTAAACATGACAACAAAATTAACCTATATTGTTTAAACTTTAGAGATTAAAAAGATCAACTTTTCAAAAACAAAAGATAAAGACACGACATAAACATTATGATAGTATAACTGTATATACCTAATGATTCCACGACATTTCAATTTTATAGGCGATAATATGTTGGTTGGAAGAAACAAATTTCTTGTATAGGGATAGGCGTACTCTAACAAATTGGGGGAAATCAATCAATATTTTCATATTCCTATAAAGATTTTAGAAATGTTGTTAAGAAATAATGAGCATGATAAATTTCGAGGTAAAAAATTTGATTCTATATTGTAAAAAAAGAAGAAAATATAGCAAATGAGGATTACTGTTATTACAAATATAAAATTGTGTACAACCTGAGTGCAGTAAGCCTCAAATCTCTTGATATGGCAAGACACATACAATGATAACAATTGTAGTCAACTTGTAACAAAGAAATTTTACATTTTGCACCACACACACAAGAGAACCAACCAATTTATTACCCAAGAAGTTCAGTTTCCAACAAAACACACAAACCAAATCAAGCTTAAGTTACAACATATACTGTAATAGGACTTCGCACATTGTGAGAACCATCACTCCACACCAAAGAAGCAGAGACTATAGATGGTGGATTAATAGTTCCACGAATTGTTAACGTGAAAGATTTCTTCTCTCCAAAGCCACTGAATGACAGAACCTGAGGGTTCACCGTGATTGTGAGGCCTTGTGGAGCGCCAAGAATCGTAGATCTATACGTTGATGCTTTGGATTCAACGTTTGTGAGAGTTCTTCTGAAGAATTGGTTGATGGATTGTGAAGGGGTAGAAGAAAGTGCAAAGGAAGGATAGTTTAGATCCCAAACTCTACCTGAATTGGCAGAACTACAAATACTATTGTCGTTTGAGAGACGTTGGACCATGGCCGTGGTGTAGCCTTGGCCACACAAGAATTTCACGTAGTCGAATTCATTAGCATCATAGACCAACCCTGGACTTATTGCCTTTAGTGGGTTGATTTGGCCTGCACCGTATGCGAATTCTGCTTGTACATTGAGTTCAGGATTCAAGGGAGTAGCTATAAAAAATGAATGGAAGAAAGTAAGTTACAACTATTTGTAGGAATAATGTATGGTTTTGTTAAAATTTGAAGAACATTGAACAAACCACTAACAACTATGAAGTTTGTTAGAATTACCGTTTTAAACTTTTAATTTGATCAATCACTTCACGTAAACTTTTAATTCAACCAATTAACTTCTTATAGTTCGTAAATTGTTGCCATCAGCTCTCTAATGTTAGTATTGATATATATAGATGTATATTTTGTGAAATTAAATTTAGTGGGATATTACTTAAATATATGAACAGTTAACTATATATATATATATATATATATATATATAACTCACAAACAAGGTAAACTTTCAATTTTGTCCCTAAACATTTATCAAAGTAACAATTTAATTCTTAAATTTTGGTTTATAACAATTTGGTCCCTACAATTTCAATTTTGTAACAACTTAGTCCCTGAATTTTGCAATGTAATAATCTAGTCATTGTACTTTAAAACTTGTAACAACTTAGTCTCTATTGTAGAAATTAGTATTAAGATTTAATGTGATTTCCTACATAAATAAATCGAATTAGATACACAATACCTTTATAGAATACAATATCTACATCATAAAATAATAAAAAATGACATCTAATTTTGATAAATTTATTTACATTAGAGACTAAATTGTATAAATTTAAAAGTACTAAAACTAAATTATTACATACTAAAGTTCAGGAACTAAATTATTATAAAATTGAAAGTACAAGGACTAAATCATTATAAACCAAAGTTGAGAGACTAAATTATTTCTTTCATGAAAGTTGAGGGACCAAAAGTATTTTTTAACCTATAAAATTTTGAACAAACTATAGAGGTTGATTACAGTAGGTCAACCTAGTTGAGATATTTGAGTGCACTTACTATCCCTTAATCATTTTGTATTTATCTCTAAAAAATTAACAAATTACATGTAGTTAATTGATGAGATTAAAAGTTCAGGAGTGTAATTGTAACCAGCAATAAAATTCGGAGGTGATGGATCACATTAAAAGTTAAGATATAGTTGTAATAAACTGCATAGTTCAAATGGTTCGTGCAATTTTGACTTAAAATAATGATTGTGTTATTGTCATTACCGGTAGTCATGAGAGCTGACTTAATTGCAGCGGGGGACCAAGTGGGATGGAATGTTTTAACGTACACAGCAGCTGCAGTGGCATGTGGGCAAGACATTGATGTCCCTGAAATTATATTATACATTGATGTCCTCGAATCGATTACTCCGCTAGAGATTGGTGCAATGGGAGACCATGCGGCTAGAATTTCAACTCCTGGAGCTGTCAAATCGGGCTGCATGCATGCAATAATGATCTTAGCTAAATATGAAAAATGTTATAATGAAAATAATGCACCAACATCTTAGTTTCTCCATCTTTTCAATATGAGACCTCACTAGAGATAGTACCTCATTGTATCATAATTGTTAGATAAACATGAGATTTATGAGAGAATTGTAAGATCTCATCATCTTTTTTAATGTAGGATCCTGATCAATCTGTCCTTTCAAGATTGTGTTTCTTTAAGTTCATCATTCTTACGTCGGATCCTTTTTTTTTGTTACATAATATATTTTTGAACTTTAAGGACTAAACTATATGGAAACAGTTTTGAAGAATTGCAAATATAACAAAATCTATCGTATATATCTGCTAGTACATTGGAGCTGATTGTTATATTTGCGACATTCCCAATTAGATAAACAATATATCTACAGGTTTCATCCCAAAACCTATTGTTTGGAATAACTCGTTTATCTAATAAAGAGTGTGAAATGATCTGTCCATTTTTTCAATGTAGAATCATCCATTGGCATCATATAAATTATTAAACAATTGCAATTCACTTCTTTTCCTCCGCAACCATTTTTAAAAGTCAATTAATGAAAATCATAAGGAGAAAAAAATGCAAACCTTGAGAATGTCCAATGTTTCGGGATTGGGACCTCTAGAGGAAAAGGAAACTATGAAAGGAGCAGATGTATCATTCACTGCACTACTCTTCAAAATCGTTGCAGTCGGAACTCTGTCAAGATCACAAGATCAATCTAAGTCAATATCGAAACATATAACGCCATCGACAGTTCAACTATCAAGACTCGTTAACATCAACGTCAAGATCTCAATTTTATGAAAATGTTGAAGTGTACCCGTTCGAAGCCATGTAGGTTTTAATGGCGTTGCCGTCCACCGTCTCGAGGTAGGAAGAAGGCAAGGGATAGGAATTTGAAGGATTCTTCACGCCGTTATCATTCATAACGACGCCAGCAGCGTCACTGAAATAAACGAATGATGAAGGAGGCAATACAGAGTCACAGAGAAGGATTTTTCCACTTACAAGGCTGCTATCAATTGAGTTTTCAGAGCAGAATCTATTTTGAACAATGTGTGAAAAATGTTAGTGAAACAAACCCTAAAACTCACTCTATAATTAAGAGTAAAATAACAAATTTTTGGTCCCTTTTGTTACCTGGAGATGGAGCCAGTAAAACCTCCAGCAATATTGGGAGCATCTCCAGCATAGATTAGAGGATATTGTTTTCCCCCAAGATCGAATGTGTTAATGGTATATCCCTGAACCCAATATTCAAAAATGTGTATAACCATCCAAATTTGTAGTTGTGTATTTTTACAATTAAATGTATACTCTTCACTTTACAAAAATAATATCCATAACTCAGACATGGAAAAACGATTAAAACAAAACCTTCTGTTAAAAGTATGTAATCTCGAGCAAAAGATTTGAGGTTTGAATATGTTAAAATAATCAAACACATGTTTAAATACATACATAGATTGCTAATTAGATCGACAAATGTTATTGTATTAATGGAGTTCGTATGGTGGAATTTAAGTATATATATATTAAAGAGGTGCACCACCGGGACTTCTAAAGTGATTACCCAATTTAGTACCACTTTCGTTTAAACGGTACTTAATTGCATAGTTCTGATGAGATCTGGATACATTAGTGCTGAAATATAAATATTAATGTTTTTTTTTTAAAAAAATTATTTCAAATGGTAAAACTGTTGAAAATATTTACAAGATATAGCAAAATTTTAGAACTATCAATGATAGATGCTGATAGACACTGATAGATTTAGATTTCTATCAGTGTCTATGAATATCACTGATAGAAAATGATAGAAGTCTATCGATGTCTATCAGCATCTATCATTGATTATTTTAAAATCTTGTTATATTTTATTAATATTTTGGTTCATTCTTCTATATTTAAAAACAATCATTTTTTAATGTATTTTTTTAACTAGTTAAAAATATATGTAGAATTTGTCATTTGCAAGTATGAGGAGCATAAAATAGAATTTGTTTACCAAAATATATAAATGCTTTTATTTTTCCTAAATTGTGTAAGCAATTTTTTTTTTTTTTTTTTGTTTGGAGTACCATATTTTCAACCCATCGATCCCCATCACAGGTTAAACTCCAAAAACAAAAAAAAACAATTATTGTACATAAAATTTTTATCAAATAAGTGTATGTTTAGGAGTGATTATGCTGAGGTGTTCGCCTTTTTCTTTTTTTAATGTTTAAAATCACTTCAAAACACGATTTTCTTTCTTACAATATATGTGTGAGATGAGGGGAATTGAACTTCTTACTTCAAGATCAATAAGACAAACTTTATACCAATAGAGTTATACTCATATTAACTAAAACAAGTGTTTAATAACTTAAAACCAATTTAATATTTTATTTAAACAATTTTAAATAAAATTTTCATAATTTGATTTTTGAATGATTAAGAACACGTTTTGGAAGGAATTTAAAATAACAAAAGTGGTTAAAACTATTTTAGGATCACTCCCAAAACATACCAATAAGTATAATCAAAACATGGTTCATGAAAGGATGTTATATAGAGTTGAAAGGATTAGGACATAGGAGAGAATCACCTGATAAATATTCCTATTGCCAAGCTGCACTCTTGACACCAACTTTCTATCAATAGTGCTTGCAGCAACTGAAAGAGACCATGGAGAGAAATTTCTAATGGTGAAGTAGTCAGGACCATCATTTCCAGCAGAGTTGGAGGTCAATATTCCATGCTTCATGGAGTGGAAAGCTCCAATGGCGATCGAGTCGTTGAAGTAATACCTCGCCTCATTTCCCCCAACCGAAAGAGATATGATATCAACACCATCGGCGATTGCATCGTCGAATGCTGCAAGAATATCGGCATCGCTGCACCCATCGGACCAACATATCTTGTACACGGCAATACGTGCAGAAGGAACCCCTCCTCTTGCTGTGCCAAGCGCAAGGCCATACAAACTTGCTTGGTTCACAAGACCACCTGCCACGGTCGATGCCGTGTGTGTTCCATGTCCATCTGAATCTCTAGGACTTTGAATGTCTTGCGTAGGAAAATCGTTGTCGCTACGATATGCTCGAGCTCCAATGATTTTACTAACAATTAGTTTGAAGCATGTTTAATTAGTCATGCCAACACAAGAGTCAACAAACTTATCAAAATATATATTTTACTTTTCAATGTCTGTCATCTTTTATTTTAAATCTTCCTTCCTAACTATTTAAAGGCTTTTTAATTTCTTTTTTTGTGTATTGACCTTTTTTTGGATAGAGTTTGTATTACTTTGTAATTAAAAAAAAATGTAATTGTATATATTAATTTGAGTTGAAAATACTATTTATTTTAGTTTGATGATGAAATAGACGAAGTAGTTTCTTTTAAAAAAGAATTACTCATTTTAGTATATAACTTAAGCACATATGGCAAGTTACTTGATTTAAACTTATTTATTGATGTAGCAAATTGACCATTTAAATGTAGGCATAGACAATATCTCATAAACTTATAAATTCAAAATTCTTAGGTTCAATTATAAACTTAGTCCATATATAACATTTCGAGATTTAGTCTATACTTGGTTCATGAACTTTTCAAATTACAAATTTAATCTTTGAATAACAGTTTGATCTTTCTTAAAACTCACTAATCAATTAAGTACAAACTAAAATTGACCATTTAGTGTTTCATTAGATATAGAATTCAATCTTATGTCAAATGATTTAATTAGCTTCTAAAAATCTTAAATTTTTAGTACATTTATTAGGTCCAAAATTGAAACTTCAAGAATCTAACCAACACATAAGTGAAAGTTTAAAGACTTATTAGATATTTAAAAAAATTCAAAAACCAAATAGATACTAATTTCAAATATATAGAACTAAGCTTATAATTTAAGCTAATTTTTAACCCCATTATTAATTATTGTAGGCAATTCGTTGAAAATAATTTCCTGCCTAAGAAATAATATTTAAAATTTTTTAATAAACATTAATTAGTGTGTTTACTTGTTGCAAGTAAAGTTGGTAGAGGTTTGACAAGTGCCCTTCCATTTGGCAGGTGGAGGACCATAACCAAAATCACTGAAGCTAGGATTTTCTGGCCATATTCCAGAGTCCAAAACTCCCACTACTATGTTGCTTTCAACTTGCTTTACACGAGGAACATCCTTTGTAAAACCTATGAAATCCCATGATCTTGTCGTATGAAGATGCTTCTTTCCATTTGGAAACACAGAGACAACCCCCTCTTTCGCTGAAAATATATGTCCCAAAAGTTCATATAAAAAATAACTTTGAGGCCTAAATAGGATAAACAAGAAATTTAAAGGTGTTGGAATAATCATATAAACAATATTTAGGTGCATCCTGTACAGTATAACCTAATTTTTTTTATAATTTATTCAAACCGTACGAGTGAAAAAATAAAAAATATTTAAAGAAAGAAAAGTGTGTCATGTGTAAAATTATGATCGGATATGTATGAGTGAGCTGTAAAAAGATGAGTGTAGCTCAATATGCACCTAAGTATTTTTTTTCTCACATCTTTTTGCAACTGATTCAAATCACACACAGAAAAATCATACCTGAAATCGTACGAGCTTCTTCTTCGGTGAGCTTCACCACGAATCCATTGAAACTTCTCTTGTAGCTGTGGAGTAGGGATTCTGGAGCAAAATTGCTAAAAATATAAAATTGAGTAATAAAAATTTTAAAATATATTTATATTATATATTTTCATTCTAATAAAAAATTTATATATGAATTGTGAAAATTGAATATGAACCTCCCAGTGACTTCTTTCAACATTCTCATATGATGGGAAGGAGTAGAAGCTGTATCCTTTGGCTTGTTCCCCATGTACACAATATAAACCTGCATAAGAGTTTTACATAAGTCACCATCTAAATTAATTTAGGGACAACAGATTAGAGCAAAAAAATAAGATCAACTTTATGTCATTTTTTTTTTTTTAATAAAAGGCTCTTCATTCATTATTTACTTTTCCCAAAAACCACAAAGCAAAAAAAATATATATAATTTCTTCAAAATTAGTAGACATCTATGTTTATGAATGTTTAACACCTTTCGACCATCCTTGTCGGAATCGGAGCTAGAAACGAGTAGACTAGAGACGAGGCTGAGGACAACGACGAGCTTGAAGATTAGAGAAGAAGACATAGTGTTTGTTGTCATTGCCATGAGTGTAAAAAAAATATGCTTATGAGAAGTTTAAGAGGAAATTTGAGGGAGTGGAAAGGAAAATATTGAAGCCTTTTATTTAAGCTTGAGGAAAGTCATATATCCAATTAATAACTATACATTATTCTGTCGAATCATCTTGGAAATTCTTTGTCGATTACAAAATTGATATAACAACCGACCCTTTCAAGCATTTTTGCTTTAGTCAATCATATATTGAAGAACTTCAACTTCTAGAGTTAGGAGAGAGGGGAAATGGTCTCTTGAGAATATTAGAAAAAAAAAAGGAATGAATAAAATAACAAGCACACGAAATTGCACGTAAATAACTTGTTTTAATATTGTTTGAATTGGTCGAATATATGTCAAAGATTAATCATTTGGCATGTAGATATATCTTCTTTTGTTGTATGATCTCACCATTGAAACATTCGTAATCACCCATGCTTAAATCATCCATATAAAAGTTAAGGTCTTATTTGATAATTATTTCTCTTCTAAGTCTTATTTGGTAATGAGTTTGTTTCTAATTTTATTTTTGTTTTTAAAATTTATGATTGTTTACTCACTATTTTTTTTACCTTTACTTTCACCTAGTTGAGATATTTGGGTGCACTTATTAATCTTTCTATCCTCTAGTATTTTGACAATATACTAGAGGATAGAGGGATCGAGAGGTGCATCAACACATCTCAACTAGATAGACACATATATAACACCCTCATCATACTCCAAACGCAAAAAGTGATCCATTCATTCAAAACAAGTTCAATGAGTACAAGATAAATGTACAAGATTGTTGGAGATTTGTTGTTTATCTTTATATTTTTCTTTTCTAAGGCAGTTACTAGTGGTTTTGCAGTTTTCATAAATGAAGTCTTAACATCTGCCTCAAATATGACTAATTCATGCAGAATATTTTATTTTTCTAATCTGGAATTTATATGCGGAATATTTTTCTTTTCGAATTTGGATATTTTCAATAGATATATATTGTTTGATATTTTCCTTTTTTATGGCACAAACTTGTTTTGAGAAAAAGGAATTTTTTTTTTTCGGAAATCCTTTTGTTAATTGGCCCCAAAGGAGAAATGACATTCATTTAGGCCTGCTACATTTATTCATCATGAGAGTGTTTCTTTAATTTTGGTTGTTGATTTGTGCAACATGGTGCTTTAATCTTTACTCACGTATTCCATTGTTCGTATCCATTGGTTAAATCATTCAAGAACTTCAAAATAACTTTTGTCTTAGGAGGAGCCTAAGGCATCCTTGAAGAGAAGGGATTCTAGGTCTTAGGGGGATGTGATGACTTCATTCTCGAAAAGGAGTTTATGGAGAACCTAAGATTTGTCAGTGAAAGGAGTTCACTAAATTACAATGAAGATAATCAAGCAAATAGGAGTCTCACACACTGTCCGAAGCCGAAGTATTCAACACTACATGAGTCACTGTAGTAGTCTGTGTATTGCAGATAAGTACTACATTGTGATTGCTTAACTCTTTAATATTAGTGCATTATCTTTCTTGATCACACTTCTCTCAGACATAGGTGGTTTATCATGGAACTGGTTATTAACTCCACGTACCTTTACTTCTTTTCTTGTTATTGGTATTTTGTTGTTACAGTTCTTGTCAGTTTTTTCCCTTTATTATCCTTATTTCGAGTGACAAGTCATCCTATTGCTTTTTCAATGTATCAGAGTGGGTGACCTTTATCTCAAGTGCTTCAATCATAGACAGAATCAAAGAAGGTGGTTTCATCACTCGTCCCTCTATTCTAGACGGAACAAACTATTCATATTGGAAAGTTTGAATGACTGCCTTTCTGAAATCAATTGATAGTAAAACATGGAAGGTTGTTGTTACTGGATGGTCTCATCCAACCACCAAAACTGATGATGGAAGAGAAATATTAAAACCAGAACTACAATGGTTTGGAGCTAAAGATGAGGCATCTTTAGGGAATTCTCTTGTCTTGAATGTCATATTCAATGGTGTTGATCACAATATATTCAAAATAATTAATACGTGTGTCTCTACAAAGGAGACGAGGGATATATTGTTCGTTGCTTATAAAGGAAGTTCGAAAATTAAAATTGCAAAGAGGAAATTATTGACTTCAAAGTTCGAGAATCTCAAATTGTTGACTTTTAAAATTGCTCATGCTATCAGTGATAATTATCTATCATCGATAACATGCTATCAGTGGTAGCTTCTATCATCGATAACGTGCTATCAGGTAACTTCTATCATCGATAACATGTTATTAGTATTAGCTTCTATCACTGATAACATGCTATCAGTAGTAGCTTCTATCAATCATAGCCACTAAACACCTTTTTGCCCCTTTCTTGTCCTTTCCAAACATTTATAAGTCATTTTTCTTTTTGATGATAGCTTCTATCACTGATAAACATGTTATTAGTGATAACTTCTAGGCATTCCACTTACATTCTATTTCGATATTCGACTTTATTAATTAAATTCACTAAGTTGGTTATCAATGATAGATTTCTATAAGTGGCTACTAACTATGAAAATATAATCAAAGATTATATTAGTGGTTATCACTGGTAGACTTTCATTTGCTATTTATATTTATTATTTGTTATAATTATCAAATATGTTGATTGGCTTGTTGATGTTAAGTCACTTATGAATTGAGTACTTTCAAATCTTGGATACAAAACTCAACTTCATAATTCTTGTAAAAAAAGGGAGAAGAAGAAAAAATTAAAATAAAGTAAAGAAAAAAGTTTAAAAATAAGAGAAAGAGAAGAAGCAAAAATTGAAGAAAGGAAAGAAGATTAAATAGAAAAAAGGAAGCAAAAACCAGAAAAATGAAAGGAAAATTAAAAAAAGAAAGAGAAAGAGAAGAAGTAGAAAATTAGAAAAAGAAAATGAAATAAAATAATAAAAAAAAGAAAAGGGAAGAAGCAAAGATCAGAGAAAGGAAAGAAAATAAAAATAAACAAAAAGAATAAGCAAAAACTGAAGAAAGAAAATAAAAAATAAAGGAAAGAAGCAGAAATTGGATAAAGAAAAGAAGAAAAAAGAAGAAAAAAATGAAAAAAAAAATATTGGAGGGAAGAAGCAAAAATCGAAAAAAAGAAAGAAAATAAAAAAACTAAAAAAAAAAATGTGTGCAACAAGATAAGACAAGGAAGGGCGAAATTAGAAATTAAGATTGACTATTAAACTCATTCATATTTGCAAATATTTTAAAGATGTAATATATTTTTAGATTTTTTTTTCTCTTATTCTACTATTTATTACAAATATCCAAGAAAAAATGAGTGTCTCTAAATATTTTGAAAAACAATTTGTTTTCTTAAAATTTTGGAACAACAATATTCAACAAATTGATTTCTATATATTAGCAAAATTATAGAAAATATTTACAAGATATAACAAAATTGTTAAAAATATTTACAAGATATATTTTCAAATGGTAAAATTGTTGAAAATATTTACAAGAAATAACAAAATTTTAGAAATATCAATGATAGATGTAGATAGACTTCTATCAGTATCTATCAATATCACTAGTAGATACTGATAGAAGACTATCAGCGTCTATCATTGATAATTTTAAAATTTTACTATATTTTGTAAATATTTTAATTTATTTTTTTATATTTAAAACAACCCATTATTTATATATAAATATAAATTTGAGTTACAATAATAAGAGCTCTATCTTCGGTCTAAGTTGACCTATATATGCATACGTATGTTAATTAATTGACAAGTTTTCCAGCAGTTGACCTTCATTTAATTGCAACTTTAACTTTTTATTACATATAATTGCAGCTTGTATGATTAAAATAAATTCAGTTGGCCAAGGTATAATTTACTACCAATTAAATTATTGGTCAGCTATTTATTCCAAACAAGAATAGGATATACTAATTATTGTTTATGTCTCTTACGGTCACATGTATTTTATGGAGATAATTTTTTTTGGAAAAAATCGTTCGTAAAATAACCAAAAATACAAGAATAGGCCAAAAGGCAACCAAACCTAAGATGAGCACAACAATTTGTTGAAGATTACATGTTTGGTCTCAGAAATTTGAGTTTCCTGTCTATTTGGCCCCTAAATTTTTTAATTGAACATTTTCGATCATGATGTTTGAAAAATAGATTTAAATATCTCTAATGGATAAAATTTTATCGTTAGTCAAATAACGAAAAATGATGTAGCACGATGAATTATCTAATTCTAAAGAAAGAGACGAAATTTATTGACAATTTTTATTTTCTTCTTCTCTCACTCTCTTCCCGTCCCTTTTTTTCTCTCCCCTTCACTACCCCTTGTCATTAAACTTGATTCTCTCTTCTGTCTTTCTTCATTTTGTTTTTTCTTTTGAAAACCTCCTTTTTACTCCCAGTACTCACAATAAAAAATTTTGGAAAAAGTTTTTCCAATGTTTTGTAAATTTTAAGTGAGGAATTAATCCGGAAAAAAGATCTTGATCGGAAAAAGAAGAGAGAAAATGATTTATAACATCAGCCATAGATTTTGATTAAAGAATAAGGAGGAATCCATTATTCTTCTTGTTTAAATCTTGTGATTCTTTTCCTTCTATATCAACCTTAACTTCGAGGATCATATATGTTAGAGAGGTAGAATTGATTATATATTTGTTTAAGGTTGCTTGTAGTTGTGTTTTGGGTTTTTTTCAGTGATGTTTCAAAACATGTTCCACAAGATACTGATTCTGCAAAATATTTATTTCCTTATCCAAAATATTATGGATTATTATTATTTTGGGATGCTTCCTTTTCTACCATCTGCCAATATTAATTACGTATGTTTTCTTTCTTCCGCTATGCTTATTTAAGAGCAAGCTTTTGGGCTTGTTAGGGTTGTCACTTGCATATTGAGATTTAAGGAAAATTGCATTTTTATAGTGTTCACCAATGTCCTTTGTAATTTTGATCGTTGTGAAGCAAGAAGTTTGAGTGTTACTTTGTGACATGTTGTATCATTGTTCTTGAGTTATTCGAAGCAATCTTGAGAAGAGTTCTTGTCCTTAGGGGAGCCTAAGGTATTGTTAATTGAGAAGTAGTTCTCATTCATAGGAGGATCCTAGTTGATTGAGTAGGAGTTGTCATCCTTAAGGGGATCCTAAGGCATTGTCAACAAAGAAAGAGCTCTGAAACTTAGGGGAGCCTAAGTGGTTCATCACTAATATTCAAATACTTAGAAGGAGCCAAAGTTCTTCTGAGATAAAGTCTCAAATCCAAGGGAACTAGGTGATCAACATAAGTTAGGTTCTACGTGTGTCACTGTAATTGTCATGACTTTACAGCTGATAAGTGCAATGTTTAAATGCTTGACTTTTCATATTAGTGAATTTATCTTTCCCGGGCACACTGTCCCTTAGACATGATGGGAAAAACCTCCCACTTCTACCACAGAAATAAGCAAAAAAAAAAAAAAAAATCAATAGAAAAGTCAAAAAATAGAAATTACAAGAATTAAGAAATGTTTATGTGGAAAACTCCCAACTCGGAGAAAAATCATAACCTACTAGAAAGAAATTCACCATGTGAAAAATTATTACAATCACACAGAACAATTCTCTCAGNAAAAAAAAAAAAAAAAAACAACAGAGAAATTAAAAGAAAGTAATAAAATGAAAACATAAGAATTTACGTGGAAAACTCCCAACTCGGAGAAAAATCATAACCTACTAGAAAGAAATTCACCATGTGAAAAATTATTACAATCACACAGAACAATTCTCTCAGTTTATCCTAATTATAAGAGCACTCTTTCAAAGATTTTATACTACTCACACATTTTTCCCATTCTCAAACTAAAGAATACATAAAGGGAATTTAACTAGAGTTAGTACACCGGAGCTTAAAGTGTTTCTAACTGGGACAACTGAAAACCAAAGGCATGGACTCCTTTTATAGACTTGGATCCTATGACTTTCCTAAACCTTTTCAACGTAGGACAAACATGACTTTTATAAATCTTTTCAATGTAAGATAAGCTCATGACTTTCCTAAATGTTTTTTATGTGGGACAACCGCACTTCTAATATTTTGCCAAAAACCTAACAAATTCCACATTCACAAGATATTTGAAGAATCCACAGCTTCTGGAATATCAATTATCTTCACCAATAATCATAATTCTCATCCCATAGAATCATAACGTACTTCACATAAAAAGTAGACCACTTGGAATACCGTCTCCCAAGATTTTCCTTTTTCATCACATGTCGATAAACCTTGTTAATATTTATGGTGCAACTTTTACTTAGCTCACCTGGAAGTCTTTCAGCCATCGACATAACTTCCACCACACACCTTGTGTAACTATTGTGTCAATGTCGTGTGTAAATTTATGGAACTGTTAATATCACATCCTTTTATCAAGGTAAAGCGAACATACCACCAGGATGAATTTCGTCTTCTTTAGAGGAAGTCACCATCTTCTTTGTTGAGAAAGACACTATCAACATGCAATTCAGAGTCCTTTGATGAACCTTTCTATTTTTCATGTGCCAAAATTGTTTGCATTCCCAGCAATGCCTATCTTCTGCTCGAAGATTTTCTTCTTGAAACCTTTGTTGGAATCACTGTTGAACTGCATTGGGCTACCATCATCGCTTAACTTGTATTTGTGTAACCCAAATTGTATCAACACATCCTTGACTTGTACTTACCATAGACATACTCAGAGATTCAAGAAAGTACGAGCCTGACGCTCTGATACCACTTGTTGGGAAAAACCTCCCACTTTTACCGCAGGAATAAGTAGAAAATAATAGATAAATTAAAAGAAAGTAATAAAATTGGAAACATAAAAATTTACATGGAAAAAATTCCCAACTCGGAGAAAAACCAAGACCTACCAGAAAGAAATCCACTATGTGAAAAATTGTTACAATCACACAGAATAGTTCTCTTCCCTGATCCCAATTACAAGTGCACTCTCTCAAAGCTTTTATACTACTCACACTTTTTCCACCCTCAAACTAAAGAATACATAAATGAAATTTAACTAGAGTCAGCGTACCCAAGCTTAAAGTGTTTCTAACTTAGACGACTAAAAACCAAAGGCAAGGACTCATTTTATAGGCTTGGAGTCCATGACTTCCTAAACCTTTTCAATGTATGACAAATATGACTTTTACCAAACAAGGTTATTAATCTCTGTGTGTTATCTGTTTATTTAGTTGTTGGTACTTTATTTTTTGTTTATATGATTGCTGGAACAATCTATAGAACATTCGTGTTCTAAGAAACGAATCACCTTAATTTCAATTTAGAACGCCATTTTTCAAATGATGGGAATTAAAGTGCCCATTTTCAGACCTCAAGGACTAAATTGATGTTTGCTCAAATCTAGAGATTAAAAATGTATTTTATCCTAAATATTAAATATACGTTTTCATTTATAACTATTTAAGTTTCGTTTTATATAAACATAATTTCATTTTTTGTTTTTGAAATTTATGTTTGTTTCTTTCTAATTTTTATATTTTGATTTTAACCTATTAGGAAGAAAATACTTCAATTACTATTCAATTTCAAAATATATTAGATAACACGTGGTTTTTTTATCTTAAAATAATTGACAATAAGAGGAGTAACACATTTATTTATATAGATTGTGAGATCCCAAGGAGATACTCTTAAAGATGGTATCTCTTTGTGTTCACTATTTTTGGATGAGATCTCACTAAGGGGTGACTAAACATATGTCTAATTTTAAAAAACATTTTTGAAAAATATCTAAACACAATTTCTATTTCAAAAATGTCTAAACTTAAAATATTTAATTAAAATAGACGATAATTAGTTTAAAATCTGGACAAATATACGCTTCTAACAACTAGGGGAATTCCAGAGTATTTGAATGTAAAATCTAATCCAAAAATTAAAAATTCGACGATTAGAATCTAATATAATAACTCAAAATAGCATGAATGAAGAAAGATTTAATAGAATAAAATCAATACAAAAAAAAATAAATCTAGATTTCATAGATTACAAAATTAAAATGAAATATCAAACAAACATTAAAACCTTTAACAACCAAATGACATCTTTATGGGAAAAAGATAATTAAAAAAATAAAGACATGAGAACAAAATCGAAATTGATTTTAAAAAATATATTGATAACAAAATATCCCTACTGGGAACAAATAAAAGGTTTACAAGGCAGTGTTGTTCTCACATGGAAGATCTTTCTTGACAAAATAAAAACTTAGAGATCGAGTGAAAAGAAAAATCAAACTTTTTCAAAAACAGAAAAATACCAAAAAAAAAAAATAAAATAAAATAAAACCTAGATCATAGCCACAAATACAAAGTGTGTACACTGCCCTAATTACTGAAATAAATAAATCTAGTAATCTAGTTTACAAAATCAAAATGAATTAACTCATCTAAAAACAAAAGGCAAATAATATTTTTTGGAGAAAAAAATAAAGACATGATTGGAGAATCATAATAACAATTAAAATTCTAACTAAATATAAGGTATGCATGTTACTCCTATTCTTATGAAAGATTGGTGACAATGTTAGAAACTCCACATTGAATAGTCCTTGCCCACCTAAATAAGGTATACATTCAACTTTATAACCCTCGAACCCATGAATAATTACGTTGACATCCAACACAATAATCCTCAAATCCATGAATAATTACACTGTCTTCCAACACAATAACCCTCGAATCCATGAGTTAAACTAGCATCCAACTGTACAAATACACATGCTTTATGCTTTTTTTTTTTTTTTTTTTTTTTTTTTTTTCTTACTCGTGTGCTATGAAGCACAGACACAGATACGGCTACACGATACGGATACAATCGGATCTGGCGATTCTTCAATTTCTAAAAAACCAAGATACGGATATGTCTAAGGATGGTCATTTTTTTTTAATTTTTTTTAATATATATATTTCTAAAAAACGAGGATACTGATACGTTGAACATACATTTTTTTTCTTTAAAAAATTCTAGGATATAGATAAGTTTAGCATACAAGTTAATAACAATAATACAAAATAGAATACAAACACAGAAATACAATACAAAAAAAACAACATCTAAGATGTTGAAGTACAATAGTTAATAAAATGCAATAGAAAAGTGACTTATATTGCAAAGAAGAAGTAGAAGATTAGGCAGAGAAGTATGAGATAAACGAAGAACTTATTGTTGAAGATATCTAAATGGTTTATATTTTGGTGGATTTTGTGGGAACTCAAATATGAAGATGACAATTAGATAATTCTAGTATAGGGTTTGGTCCGTTATTTTTTTTTTTCTTTTAGTTTTGGACTCAAGTAGTGAGCTTTTTAAATAGGTTGCCTAATTTTAGATTGGGAAAGATTAGATGAGTTATTTGTCTTTTTTTCTTAAAAAAAAAAATACGTATAGAAATAGATACGTCAAATCGCATGTTAGATACATATCTGGAAAGTATCTGAAAGTATAGATACGTTAAATCAAGTGTCAAATACGTATCTGGGAAGTATCTGGAAGTATCGGTATCCGATACGTGTCTGATACTGATTCTTTGCCACATAAAGTATCTGTGCTTCATAGTTGGTGTGTGCTGCTTGCCGTCGCTATCATAGGTAGACAATTGTATTTGAGATATTGTATATTGACTACTATACAAAATCCAAATAAAGGATTTTGGGAGAAAATTTAAATAAAGGATTTTGTGAGTTTTCTTCTTCATAAAGTCGTTGCTGTCACTAAGATTCAATGCAACTCTCTCACATGACTGAATATGCAACTGTTGCTGAAACCAATGTCGTAGTACTTGTTTGCACAAAAAAGCTTGTATGTGCTTGCATGCATAACCAGAGAAAAGAAGATGGAAATAGACAGTTCAATTTTAACACCGTAATTGTGTAAAAGAAGATAACTCCCTACAAAAAATGGCTCAATTAAGCCCAACACAAAAAAAGATAAACTTACCAAAACTTAGGAACACAACTAAACTTAGCATGAATTCAACCATTAAACTTTTTAAACATATTAAAAACGAAACTTAGCATGCCCATAACTTATAAATAAATCAATTGATGAATAAGCTTGTGTGAAAAAATCCACTTTAGGAGTTATATTGAGACAACCCAAGAGAAATTTTCCTTATTCAAATCATCTACAACCACATAGAGCCTTAAAGTAAGTACACCATCCTTTCATCTTAATACACAGGTCGCAGATATCTACATTCTCAATCATCCTTAATCCCCCTTCAATTTTATGCTAAATTTATTTGCACAAATTTGATCATTTAAGCATCCAAACTTATTCACATAAAAATGATCAACAGAGCATCTCAACTAATATAATCATCATGCTCTTCCCTCAATTTTATACCACTCTCTTTAGAACAGAAACATAAAACGAATTCATCTTGATAACTAATCAAACAATACAATCACAAAATAAAGCTAAGATCCACCTGTCCCAAGTCTAGAAATTAGCTTAGAGTTAGAGAAAAATAGAACACAATCACATTACCTAAACCCTACGAGTAAAATCCATCAAAATTCAATTAGGAAAATCAACACAACCGAATGAGAAACGAAAAGAGAAGAAACAAACCTCTGCAATCGGGGAAGAGTTCAATGAACCATGAGTAGAGGCAGACTCCATCAGAAGATCAAATCTACACGTCTTCACAAAAGATGTCATTGACAAACCAAAGGGAGCATAAGACACAAATCATCAATTATTATGTTATTTATAAGAGGAGAATCTTGAATACTATACTAATATGATCAACTAAAATATGTCGATTTTTAGTATATGGAGAAAAATGTAAAGTTCAAAGTATAAGAAACCATCTCATTTGATGTTTGAGAGACTGAAACATTACATTAATTAGTAACTGATAGCACCGAAAATATGTTATCTAGCTCCGCTTAATTCAATATTATTCGAGGATTTTATGTATTTATTATGCTATTTTGGAGGTATTGGGCACCTAGAAGGTAGAACAGAGCATTAGTTACACGAATCAAAATGAAGCTTAGTTACATCAACCAAAAAAAAAAAAGAAGGCAAAAATTACCAAAATGCCCCTAAACACAGCATCACAACCCTCCCCTTTACACTAAAAGGCAGTAGTGATACATCAAGGAGCATTGCAATGCTGCATTGGAGAGTCGTAACACTCTGAAGTCTAGATATGCGATGAATTCTATCAGCGTCGCGTTGTTGCACTCTATTGTCATGGTGCTATGATAAGAGTGTTGCAATGCTGCATCCAGCGTCGCATCGTTGCACTCTATCATCATGGTGCTATGATAAGAGTGTTGCAATGCTGCATCCAACATCACAACGCTCTGCCAATTTTATAAATAGGATTTTTGCAGTCCAGGTCAAGGGGATTCCACCATTCTGCCGACATCAGTTAATTCAACACCGATTTCTCTCCTATTTTATTCTCTTGAGAATGTATCAAAACACTACCCTAGCGTTTTTCATGAATATTATGGGCTAGGGCAATTGTTTCTAGCTTCGGTTTTGAGATTTTTCTACCTATTTGATGTATTTGTGAGTTTTCGAACTAATTTATTGTAATTATTAGATTTGATTATGTTCTTGAATTATTATGATTGTAAGATTGGATGCTTGAGAATTTTATAGTTACCACTTTTGATTGAACATTTGATATATGATATTTAATCTTGTGTTAATCAACTTGAAACTAGGTTAGATTAGCTTGCAAATCATTTAGATGAGTGTTGTTCTAACCACCATAGAATCAGGTCCATCGAATATTTAATTAAGGTTGTTTGTATTAAATATTCAACCTAATTTTGTCATAGATGTTATTGCAATTAGGCCAACATAAATTAGCATGTTGTACATGGATTTAAATTGGACAAATTATTTGATTAGGTCGAATTAATTGGTTGTTACAATTAATTTGGTTAGATATAAATAATTTCTTGACTCTAGTAATGAGAATCCTATGATTGAATCCATTGCATACTGGAATTCCATTGTAACCCAAGCTAGACTTTCTCAAATTGAATTTCATCACTTTACCTTTATTTTATGCATTTAAATTTCTCTTGCAACAAAAAAAAAATTAAAAACCCCCCTTTGGTTACCCAGGGATTGAAAACACTTTAATTGAGAAATTTGAGGGCTCTATGAGTTCGGCTCGTGCTACTGTTGGGTTGTATGTTCTAAAACTCGTAGTTTATAATGTTAAACATTTTTCTATTATCAATAAAGATGTTATTGACATTTATTCAATAAAACTATTGTTGAATGCGTAAATTGTACTTGTATAGACTAAATCTAATAAACTAAGATCCATGACTATTACACAAATACTTGAACGTTATGTGGAGACATAAAGATGGATCAAGTTCGAGTAAATAGCCAAAACGGTCTATAGTATATGAATAAGGTTGGGTACCTTATTCTGGCAATACTATCAGACATAGCCCATTTCGTAGATAGTACAAACGATGTGATCCTGAATCATTTATGTAGAGACATGCGAGTGGAGATATCATATGCAATAAGTTTGTATAAAACTAGGACCAAGAAATAAGTTACTCTTACTTTATAACGTTGTTTACTGTTTAAGACTGACTATTTCAAATCAATGACCTAGGTAACTCAATCTGGATCCTTAGCTAACTATGAACTCCTATTTATTCGGGATTATCCTTAGATTTGCATAGGTGAAGGTTGACTCAATAGTGTCGGCTCAATAAACCTCCCATTTCAGGGGTAAGATCAGGTAGATAACTGGAGACATAGGGTGCCAGATGGAATTCACTCCTACACATCTCTAGAGATAGTAAAGAGGTTGTTCTCTTAAGTGCTAAATCTAAGTCTTGAACAAGGGGTCCCACCCTCTCATTGATCCGAGAGGGACACAGTTTAGTGATTGGATCACAAACCAATTGTTCATTAAAGGATCAGTAGGACTTAAAGAGTAAGATGTAATTTCAAGAGTAGAACAATATTTGACCCAACCGTTATTATGAACAACTTATGAAGGATCGACTTATTAATTATGGTTAAATCAAGTGGACAAAAATATATCTACAGTGAGGAGAGTGCAACAATAAAATTATAGTGGTGTGTCTCGTTGGTCAACGAATTTTGATTAATTCAGATTCAAGAGTTTAACCGATTAATCTCAAATCGTTGGAGCTCATGATCTGTAGGTCCATACGGTCCTTCTACTAACTCGTAAAAGATTAAACCTTGCATTAGAAAATCGAGCAAATTTGAAGTATTCAAATTTGAAATTAGGGTTTGAAATTGAAATGTTCAAATTCAATCTAGGGTTTGGATAATTATATTTGATATAGTTAAACGACTAAATTTATCGAAATTAAACGTAATTGGAGAGTTTAAAATATTTAGATATCGGTTTGAATATTAATTACATGCATATGATTCAGGTTTGAATTAGGTGTTTTATTAATTTTATATTTAATATTAAATTATTATTTAATTAATTAAATAAATTAAATTTGTTTAATTAATTATTTAAAATAAATCAATTTCAAATTAAGAAATTCAATTTTGGAATTTGAACTTTTTTTAATTTAATTAAATTGAATTTGGTTTAATTTAATGAAATTGGATTTTAAAATTGGAAAATATTTAGTTAGTGGAATAATCCATCTTTTGGAAAATTGAAGTGGATTAATCCACATTTAAATACCTAGCCCACTTACTAATTCCATTTGAGGTGTCTTTTGACTGAATGTGAAAGTGCTTGCATGAAGCTTTGGATAAACCTTCAATTTCTAACCATTGAAGAGAAAAGCAAAAATCAAAATTTTGGTGAAAAATTCTACAATTTTTAAATGCGTCCATGAATTGCTTCGTGGGAGTGGTCCAGTTCGACAGGTTTGGTGGTCTTGGGTCCGGTTTAAGTCTAAATTAACCGGTTTAGGCTTCTTTGAAGCTTTGAAGTGTTGGTTCGGGCGATTCGAGTCGGTTCAAGCGATCCGAAGGCAACTTCAAGCTGTTTTTTTATTTAATTTTGTAATAAATTAGTTTCTGCTTGCTTAGGGTGCCAAAGTTGATCCTCATAAGTGTTGTTTAAATATTTTATGCGTGTGATGTATGTTATATTTAAACTAAACATGTATGTGCATATTGTATGTCATGTAGATTTAAAATTTCACTATACGAGAGCATGTTTTCATGCATTAATATATGTTATAAATTGGTTGTAATGTATATAGTAGGCATGATTAGAGTTTCGTAAGATTAATATAATTATTATATTAATGAATGGAATGCTAAAGCATTTGTTATAGCATGTCTATGGTTTTATAAAGGTTATAAAATGAGTTAGACATTTTAAAATCTATAGCGAATATAATATGCATGCTCATCTAGGTTTATGTAAGCTTCTTGCTACCCTGCACAAAGAAAACAACCAACCAAACGCAAGAAAACAGAAAGAAAATAGAGGAATGCAGAACACAACAATCAGGATGCTCTTTATTTATCTATAAACTTCTCCTTTTAGTCTCTCTTGATCACTTAACAACCTCTTGGAAAACACTATCCAAAATATACCAACACTTCTCCCTAATCCTTCTCGACTGCTGACCTAAAAGAAGAAAAACGAACAAGGACTTCCCCAGAACCTTAGAGAGAGCCGGGAACTTCTCTCCTCTCAAAAAGCCTACACAGCTTTCAGCAAATTCTTCTCTGCCTCCTCTCCCTTACGTTCTCTGTCCTTTATAACGGCCTTTCTAATCCCTCTCGACTGTTGACTTAAAAGAAGAGAAACGAACAAGGACTTCCCCAGCACCTTAGAAAGAGTCGGGAACTTCTCTCCTCTCAAAANGAAACGAACAAGGACTTCCCCAGCACCTTAGAAAGAGTCGGGAACTTCTCTCCTCTCAAAAAGCCTACACAGCTTTCAGCAAATTCTTCTCTGCCTCCTCTCCCTTACGTTCTCTGTCCTTTATAACGGCCTTGTGGTCCCCCTCTCCTTTTTCTCCAACATTCTCTTCCTTGGCTTCTTTGGATAGTTGTTCATTTCCCTTTTTACCCCTTCTTTTGTAGGTGTAAATAACTTGTGGCCTTACAATACCTCTCTTCTCGAAAAGAACCTTGTCCTCAAGGTTGAAACATGGAAATTGTTGGTTCATAGCTCGAACATATTTCAGGTTGCCTCATTTTTCGACATTCCCTTCCATTTGTCCAGCCATTCATTTGTTGCAAGATCTCCATTCCATCTTACTCCCAGTATAGTCTCCGGGGTCGTTTGCAACTCAAATTCCTCAGTCAAAATGGGTGGATGTTGTTGTACCTGATGGCCTTGTCCTAATTTCATCTTAAGCTGCGATATACGGAACACATTGTGTACTTCAGCTTCGGCTGGCAAGGCTAGTCTGTAGGCAACTTCCCCTACTCGTTCAATTACTTTGTAAGGACAATAGAACCTCGGTGCCAGCTTCTCACTCCTTCTCCTTGCCAATGATTTCTGTCTATATGGTCTTAATTTCAAGTAAACTTCTTCTCCAACTTCAAAAATCAATTCTCTTCAATATTTATCTGGCTGCTTTTTCATCCGGTTTTGAGTAATGGCCAAATTTTCCTTCAGTGTACTAAAAGTCGAATCACGTTCTTGTAACTATTGTTCCACCGCATTGTTGAAGGTTCTCCTATCTCCATACATGACTAAGGGTGGTGGAGGCCTACCGTAGACTGCCTGGTATGGGGTTGTCTTGATCGAGATGTGGAAGGTCGTGTTGTACCACAGTTCAACCCATGCTATCCATTTGTTCCATTTCCTTGGTTGTTTATTACAAAAACAACGTAGGTAAGTCTCTAGGCAGCGGTTCACCTTTTCAGTTTGCCCGTCCGTTTGAGGATGGAACGACGTACTCCTTTTTAATTTAGTCCCCATGGTACTGAACATCTCCTTCTAGAAGTTACTCAAAAATATTTTATCTCTGTCAGTCAAGATTGATAAGGGAACTCCATGGTGTCGTACTACTTCTTGGACAAATATATCAGCTACTTGCTTGGCCGAGAAGGGGTGTTTGAGGGGTATGAAATGTGCATACTTGCTCAAGCGATTCACTACTACCATTATGGTATCAAAGCCCTCTTCTTTGGTAAACCTTCCACGAAATCCATGCTCCAATCTTCCAAAATCAGGTAGGGAATGGGGAGGGGTTGTAGCAAACCAGCCGGTGTTAAAGTCTCATATTTGTTTCTTTGACATATCTCGCAACCTTCCACATATTTCTTCACATCAGACTTGATTCCTTGCCAATATAGTTCCCCACTCATTCATTTATAGGTCCTCAGGAATTCGGAATACCCCTTAGCATTGAGTCATGGAATGTGTGAAGTAGTGAGGGAATTAGACTAAACTTCGAGAGAGCACCAATCTGTCTTTATAAGTTAACCTGTCATGTTGCCATCTATACTTCGGTTTCCCCTCAAGATTGTCCTTCAGAATGGTGATGATCTTCTGGAGCTCCTCATTCTCCTTAACCTCCTTCAATCCCACTTCAATGTCTATAATGGTTGGGGTTGATAAGACACTCAACTCCATCCGAGCTGGCACCCTTGATAAAGCATCTGCCACCTTGTTTTGCAAGCCTGGTTGATATAAGATCTCAAAGTCGTATCCAAGTAGCTTTGTTAGCCACCGTTGGAATTGAGGTTGTACTTCTCGTTGCTCGATCAGGAACTTTAACACCTTTTGGTCTGAAATCACCGTGAACTTGCTTCTCAACAGGTAATATCTCCATTTCTGCACTGCTAGGACAACTACCATCACCTCTTTCTCATAAATGGACTTGGCTTCGGCTCTCGTTGATAGTTTCTGACTGAAGTAGGCTATAGGCTTCGAGTCTTGTGATAATACAACATCTAACCCAATTTTTGATGCATGGGTTTCTATCACAAAGCCCTCGGAGAAGTTAGAGAGAGCCAGGGCCGGGGCTGTCACCATGGCTTGCTTCATTTTTTCAAAAGCCTGATTGGCTTCTTCATTCCATTTGAACGAGTTCTTTTGAAGAAGTTTGTAAGTGGAGCTGCGATACTTCCATACCCCTGAATAAACCTCCTATAATACCCTGTAAGTCCAAGGAATCCTTTTAATTCAGATACATTTTGCGGTTGTGGCCATTCTCTCATCACTTTGACCTTTCCATCATCTACTTCTACCCTCATGGTTGATATCCAGTGGCCTGAGTATTGGACCCTAGTGTGGCAGAATGTACATTTTTTCTGATTTGCAAATAGTTGATGATCTCTAAGGACATTAAATACTACTCCCAAGTGTGTCTCGTGTGTTGAAATGTCCGGGTTGTACACCAATATATCGTCAAAGAAAACTAGTACAAATTTTCGAAGGAAAGGTCGAAAAACCTGGTTCATCAATGATTGGAACGTGGCTGGTGCATTTGTGAGTCCGAACGGCATCACAAGGAATTCACAGTGTCCTTCATGAGTTTTGAAGTCTGTCTTCTCAATGTCCCTTTCATTCATTCTTATTTGATGGTAACCCAACCTCAAATCAAGCTTGGAATAGATCGCTGATCCATGTAGTTCATCCAACAACTCCTCAATTACCAGTATAGGGAACTTGTCGGCCACAGTTGCTTGATTTAGCTTTCGATAATCGACACAGAATCTCCACCCACCATCTTTCTTCTTTACTAACAGGACAGGACTGAAGTATGGATTGTGACTTGGTCGACTAATTCTGGCCTTGAGCATCTCTTCCACCAATTTCTCAATTTCTTGTTTTTGGTTGTGACCATACCTGTAGGGTCTCACATTAATTGGAATCTGGTCAGCACTCATCAGAATGCGATGGTCCACGGCTCTCATAGGAGGAAGTGTTGTGAGTTCTTCAAATATGTCCACATTTTGCTCCAACAGGGCTCGGATCATGACAGGAAGCTCCCCAGACTCGTTGACCTCTCCCTTATCCTCTTTCTTTTCCTCATATCGAATTCATAGTTCTGGAATTCTACCAGAAACCCCTTGTCTTCCTCCTCCCGTGACTTTGTTAGCACCTTGAATGAAACCTCTGCTTTGGTCAAAGATGGATCACCCTTCAACATGACGTGCGATTCCCCCGTCAAGAAAGACATGGTCAGTGATGGCCAATGAACCCCTTTCAACTTCATCATACCTGGGCAGATAGGCCGCACATTGATCTCAAGGCTATTTCGGCGGTTTCTTCTGTCTCAAGATCTTCTTCTCCCCTTAACTTTTCCCCTTCCTCCTCTTCTCTTTCGTTGGCGATAAATAGCATCAACTCGCGGTTTTCCTTAGTCTTACATCGATGCCCCGGTGCATATTTCTCATTACACCTGAAGTAGAGTCCCTTGTCCAATCGTTCTCGAAACTCACCATCGGAGAGNCCCCCGTCAAGAAAGACATGGTCAGTGATGGCCAATGAACCCCCGTAAAATTAGTTATGCATAACTAGGGCATTCCTAACACCATGTCCATCTATCCCAAATCGATCCCAAAAAATTTGCCTTTACATTCAAGTTGGGGAGCCTCAATTCTGCTGCTCTGCATACTCTTTCCCCTCGTATAGTCGCGCCATTGCTGATCACCACTGACAAACTCTTCTTATTCATTGGTAATTCCAGCTCCTCCACTATCCTACAATGCACGAAATTATATGTTGCTCCACAGTCAATCAACACTACTACTTCCTTCCCCTTCATCTTCCCTTTCAACTTCATCATACCTGGGCAGATAGGCCGCACATTGATCTCAAGGCTATTTCGGCGGTTTCCTCTCTTCCCAGATCTTCTTCTCCCCTTAACTTTTCCCCTTCCTTCTCTTCTCCGATTGCCTCTTCTCTTTTGTTGGTGATAAACAACATCAACTCGCGATTTTCCTTAGTCTTGCATCGATGCCTCGATGCATATTTCTCATTACACCTGAAGCAGAGTCTCTTGTCCAATCGTTCTCGGAATGCACTATCAGAGAGGCATTTCATAGGTGGATCCTTCTTTATGAAGTTGCTCTTCATAGGCAATCTGATTCGTTTGATCGTCTGTGCTTTCACAGCCTTCTCGCTTTTCCTTTAAATCATTAGACTCTCCTTCACGTGGGCTTCTTTTTTTCCAGGCCCAACTACCCCCATATCAGCTAAGGCCAACTTGAGGGCCATGTTTCTATCACTCACCAACTGGGCTTTGTGTATACATTCCTCCAGTGTATTCAGTTTTTTACTAATGACCTCGGCCCTCAACATCAATTCTGGCCTACTTATGAATGCGTCCTTGAGAACATCTTCGACCAAATGGGGTAGGGGTGTCGAATAAGCAACGAACTTCTTCACGTAGTCTGAATATAAGTCGTCCTGCTTTATTCTCTGCAACATCGTGCCTAGACTACCTTCTCCGGTAGGTCTATAATACTCGAACATTCTTCTTTTCAGCTCCTCCCAAGTATTGATAGGTCTCTGTTTGTGGCTCCATCGAAACCAATCGACTTCCTCCAGCCCAAACTAATGACCGCTACTTTCACCTTCTCTTGATCGGACAACTCGTGAATTTCAAAGTAATGTTCTGCCTTGTACACCCACGATTCCGGGTCCTCTTCTGCGAAAATAGGTATTTCTAACCTTTTGTACTTATTCTTATTAGATCCTCCTCCTCCATTGTTGGGAGTTAAATCAGCCTTATCAACCTTCCCCTTTCATTTTCATCGTTCGACCATCAGATGCACCCGACTCTTCGGCCTTCTGAGCAGCATTAGTCTCCCACATTTCCTCTGTCAATTTTTCTATAATTTTGCAAAGTCTCAGCAGCATTTCCTTCATTTCGGAGACTTCCCCTTCATTTTTTTCCATCTTTTCTTGTATTTGTTTCTGAGCCATCACACATGCTCGCCCAAGGATGAAACGGCTCTGATACAACTTGTAAGCTTCTTGCTACCCTGCATGAAGAAAACAACCAACCAAACACAAGAAAACAGAAAGAAAATAGGATAATGAAGAACACAACAACTAGGATGCTCTTTATTTATTTATAAACTTCTCCTTTTAGTCTCTCTTGATCACTTAACAACCTCCCTGGAAAACACTACCCAAAATACACCAACACTCCTCTCTAATCCCTCTCGACTGTTGACTTAAAAGAAGAGAAACGAACAAGGACTTCCCCAGCACCTTAGAAAGAGTCGGGAACTTCTCTCCTCTCAAAAAGCCTACACAGCTTTCAGCAAATTCTTCTCTGCCCCCTCTCCCATACGTCTCTGTCCTTTATAACGACCTTGTGGTCCCCCTATCCTTTTTCTCCAACTTTCTCTTCCTTGGCTTCTCTGAATAGTTGTTCATTTCCCTTTTTACCCATTCTTTTGTAGGTGTAAATAACTTGTGGCCTTACAGTTTAATAACAACTTATTTTAATACTTAAAATAGGTCGTTATCTTATAAAACAAGGTTACAAACTCAATCGATCTATAATTCTATCTAAGGCTGGAGTTATTTAAGTTGACGGTTTACGTAATACCTCATACTTGGGGATTTTAACCGATATACTAAGCGTTGTTCATCGGTTTTATAAGCATATGTTAGTGGTGTGAGGTTTTAAAATGTGAAACCCAGATTTTCATTTTCCCTACTTAAGCAAGTGATTAAGGGAATTAGCTAAGTATAAGTTAAATCCTATGTTAAAGAGAAGGAAAATTCTAAGTATTTAAATAGATTGTTCAATAGCTTTGTGTTACGCCTTAACTAGAGAAAAATAACTATGCGTTGGCAGCTAGAAAAATAGCTAAGTATTTGACAATGCGTTAGCCTTGTTCTAATCGTTGGGGTTGTGCCATGCGTTGGCCATTAGAATTTGAGAGGTTATTTGGGTATTGAAAGAGGCTAAAATGTGGCCGAGAGGAAAGGCTATGCAGGGACAAGCATGTGGCAACCAAGGTTTTGAGAGGTTAGCAAAGCATGCGGCAGCCTCAAGTTGCGCGGACATGGGCATTGGACGTTGGAGTTATGTGTGCTGGTTGACCGTGTAGTAAATAAGTAGTGAGGTATACGATCGTGTATCAAACGAGCAGTGCTACATAATGAGGCATGCGATCGTTTAGTAAGTGACCGGAGCTACACGATGAGATAGGCGATCGTGTAGGCGGGCTCTAGACGATCGTGTAGCAAAGCGGTGAGCTACACGATGAGGTAGGCGATCGTGTAGGGAGGCACTGGACGATTGAGCGATACGATAGATAAAGTACTACACAATCAGTGTAAGAGCTAGATGATAAACGTGGAAGCTAGGCGATAGTGCTAAATGATAGCGCTATACGACGATGTGCTAGGCGATGGGCATGTGCGTTAGACGATAGCCGTGTTTTGCTAGACGATGGACGTCAGCGCTACACGATGAGCAAGAGCTATGCGGCAACACTATGCAATGGTGCTATGCGGCAACACTATGCGATGGTGCTATGTGGCAACACTATGTGATGATGCTATGCGGCAACACTATGTGATGTTGCTATGCGGTGGCTTTGCGAAACGATAAGCTATGCGATGATGCTATATGAGGAAAGATGCTATATGGCATAATCGAGGTTAGGTCTATATGGGGAAAGATGCTAGGCGACAATGGCTTGAAAGTTGTTGTGATGAGGTTAAAAAGATACCTCAAGGGCGCAAAGATGGGATGGACGCATATGAAGAATGGACGCATATGAAGATGGACGCATATGAAGATGGACGCATATGAAGGATGGACGCATATGAAGTTAGATGGATGCAATTGTGGTTAGATGGATGCATTGAGGTAGGATGGGCGCATATGAGATTGGATGGACGCATTCAAGGTCGTCATCCGGACATGTGGCTTGTTGGGAAGAAATCTTAGGCCTTAAGAAAATGAGGTAGATGCACAAAAAGACATGCAAATTTGAGGGCAATGTGTTGGTAAAAAGGGAAGAAGACAACTTGGATTGCTATGACGTAAAGATTGCGTTAATAGTATAAGAAAATGATAATTGGACATGCTGCCAAGTAGGAGGTGTCGGCCTTGGAGAGATTTTGGACGCCTATAAATAGGGCCAAGGACTTCTGATGATAACTCGAATTCTCTTCAAAGGACATTAGGAAGAGTGTACGAGTGTCGAATAGGAGGAACTATGCATTGATGGAAGAACGCATGCGTTGGTAGCAAAAACCATGCGTCGGTCATGAAGTTCCAAGAGAAAGAGATGTTGTTGGACAAGAAGGTCTAGAAGTAGCATCAACTTGGGGCGAGGATATCTCCCAGAATACTCGTGCGTTTGGAGTGATTCTAAAGGCACCTAAAAGCTATGAGAGTCTAGTTTTCATGATAGGGCTGCCGGAGAAGAAGCTTTAAGGAATTAGGCCGAGGAATGAGGAAAAGACAGAAGGATTGAGCTATTGGGTAAGCTTGGGCTAGCCTTGATGTTCTAGTTAATTCGGCCAGACCACGAGGAGTTCTGAGCTATATTTTAGGGTAAGCTTCCTGAGACATTTTAAAACATGTTTGCAGAAAGAAGTATCTTAAAATAAGTTCTGGAACTATGAGTAATCTAAGCTGATAATTGAATGGGGAATTTAGGATTCAAAAGGGAAACATGGGAAATCTAAGGAACTCCGGAAAGGAAAGTTCCTAACCAAAAAAGGTGAGTGGTTATTCCATTATTTGAATGGTTAATTTCTATATATATGTGTGTGTGATTATATATAGAGGTTGTGTTTGAGATATTGGCATGATTGGGAAATATGTTTGCCTGGATATTTGATTTGTATTATTATCACAATACGTGTATATTTGCATTAGGAAATGGGATTCATACCCGGGATATTGTTAGCGTGCTTGGTGCGACGCTGGGCTGGGATTGTCAAAATATCTGGCTGGAATTGTCACCATACCCAAACATGGCTAATAAGAAATGTCGACATGTGCACAGTTGACGGGTTATAGGGTATTGAGCTTGTGTTCACATTGGTCATCATGGGATATTCGCAGAGAATACCCGGGAAAAATACATAATCATGCCAGGGTTTTCCAGCTGACAGGCTGAGGTGATTACATTTTATTATGTGATTATTGTTAATCGTGGAATTGTATTCCCAAAAATAAATTTCTAAAATCAAACTTATGTTTGTTTAAAGCTAGCACTCACTCAAAAGTCTATCTCTCTCACTAAGACTTTTCATCTTGTAGAATTCCCTTTACCAATTTTCAAACTTTTAAACTCCAAAAGACTTTCGTTCTGTTTTAAATTTTGTCCAACTTGTAATCTCCTCATCATAATAAGGCTATGGATTTAATTAATCTAGTACTCTAAAATAATCCTTCGACCCAAACAAATAACACTTTCTTTATCCCCTTTAAGTCTAAACTCATGTCCAACTATTTTGGGCTCCCTTTAATGAACATCAACTTAGCTAAGATATTCCAAATAATGCCTTCATATCATTACACATACTTTACGGTATCCATCAAGTCGTAGTATTTACCAAAGTGATTATGACTTATTAATCCTTTCCAAAATTCCCTCTCAAAATGTTTTGGGTTTTAATATCTTAGAACCTTTAATAAAGTCCATATCCTCTTCTTTTTCTCCTCCTTATCCATAAAACAACTTTCAACCATATACTTGAGTATGTGGCCTATGAAGAAATTATATCTACCATCAAGTAATTTGCACGATCCAAACACAAACAAACACTAGTCCCCCTTGATCAAATTCTTGTCTCGACAATTTTATTCTTGGCTTAACCATTTAAATACCATTCATTCCTAAATTTCATAAACTCTACATAGTTTCATCAATCTTTAAGCATTGTTGAAACTGAAGTTATATATTTGTTCGTTTCTAACATAAATTTCCCATGAGATTAACTAGTGCCAAAGTGACTCAATAATTTACTCTATTTTATTTTTCTCCTTTTGTAGTTTCCGGCTCCGATAAAATCTCTTATAATAACACCTTAATGAGTCACTGACCTAGGCATAGAACATAACGGTGCATTAAGCTAAACAAAATATTTTAATGCACAACTATCATAAAATTTGTAATTGATGAAGAAAACGTACCTGGCGATGACGAGGAATCCGTTCAATTGGGCCACAGGGATATATCTGGCTACAATAGTAAGTCAGTCTTTACAAACCCAAAAACGATGGGCTCTAAATACCAACTGTAATGACCCGACCCCCTAAGTGACTTAAGTTAGGCCGTTACTAAAATACATGCATGCTATGGAACTTAAAACGACATCTCCTTTTAATGACGAAATAAATGCTAAATAGATAAAGGGGAGTTTCAATAAGTCCTTTATTAAACGCCAAATATTAAAAAAAAAAAATAATAAGGGTATCCATAAATCATAAAGATTAATAAAATAAGTATGAAAAACGATTCTTAACCGTAAGTTTTAAACATCAAAATTAAAAGTTTTAGAGAAACATGAAAAGAAGAACCTAAATTTCCTGATGCAGAAGCAATAAATTAGTCCCAGTGACCGATCACATCAGAAATTTGCTTGTCCATCGCCGGGTGCATCTCCAACCCTTATCCTGAAATCAACAACATGAGAAAGAATGAAGTATAAAATACTTCGTAATAACTCACTACTTGGGTCAGGTTGGGCCATCTATGTCCCTCTAGATAATCCACCTCTAGTGAAACATATAAAACTGCTCTAGTCTTCATGGACACATATGCAACATGAAACAAAGAAAGAAGACTGAGTTCCTATCCCTACTATAGTTAAGGTATGCACTACCTCTGGTGAATCCCGAAGGGAGACAACAAATTGGTATCCCGAGGGAAACACAAGTTGGTGAATCCTGAAGAGACACAAACTGGTAAATCTCGAAGGAGACACAACAAACTGGTGAATCCCGAAGGGAAACACAAAATCTAATGGGCATCTAACTAAATCAGTAATGGACATTTGCACAGTCTCAACATCAATATATTCATTCACTGTACGATCTATGACATACATATAAATCTCACCATCATGCCTACAACATACCACATATACCTCAACATCATGGTTCTACAAAACAACCATGGTTATAACCTCAACATCAATCAAGATCAAATATAACCATGGAAGCCCATACCATTTCTCATACTAGTCATTTTGGATCTCATGTAACAGAACATACTTTAATATGTATAGCTATCATCTTTTCATGTTGTCATTCCAAACTTCATTTAACATGTAGCATACATCTAATGCCTGCCCTGGGCAGTTTTCAGTAGTAAGATTACTTACATTGATATTAGGTTCGAACCAAAAAACAATTAATCTTGTAAATTTTGAATCTTAATCAAGCCTAAAACATAAACCAAGCTTTAAAATTAATAGTTATAGGCCAAAATCAAACCAATATTACAAAATATTTCCAAATAACCTTACCTAAGGTGTGGTCCAATTCAAATTCACCTTCAAACCTCCATTTTAAGCCCAAATAATTAGAAACCAAACTCTCTTTCATCATGAATGAAATCTTGAATCAACCCCCTAATCATAATTTAAATTAGGCTTACATATTAAAGCTTGAATCAAAATACATACTTCACTACCAATCCTCAAATAAATTATCCATATGTACTTCGTAAAAAAAATCACTTCCAAATGATTTACAAAATTTCTCAACAAACCAAAATTAATCCACAAGAGGGTCATCAAAGCATAAACTTACCAAAAAACTGCTAAAAAACAAACCTCAACTCACTGAACAACCTAATACCTTCACATTAAACTTTGAATCCAAAGTTGAAATAACATGGGTAGTCAATCTCAATTTGATATGCCAAAAGAGGGTTAAATAGAGTATTCAGAATCAACGTTAAACAACCCAAACGGCCAAAAATTCTTACCTCAAATCAAAGTATCAGTTGACGCAAAAGCGAACGGACGCTTGAACAGTGGGGATATCGGAACGGTCAATGAAAGAAAGAAAAACTGACGTGGCGGTTGGGCGGTCGCTAGGGTCTCGGCTGGAAGGAAGAAGAAATTGAGGGGGGAAGGGGGATGCTGGGAATGCGTGAAGAAAGAAGGAAAATGTGGGTTTTTAAAAAAAATAAAAATATAATAACTAAAAAGGAATAAGTATATTATATTATTAATTCCTTTCTTTTATTCCACTTTATATCTATTAAAGTTCCTTTCCCGTTTCAAAAGAAAATTAATTCCTTGCCATTAATTTTCAAATGAATTTCCAAAACTGATAATTTCGACTGGCCAACATTAAATTCTCGCACTTAACTTGAGCCAAAATTCCCAATGCCCTCGTCAACTATAATAATATTACTAAATCCAATAATAAGTTACTGGAAATTACATTATACTAAAAAAAAAATGTGGCGGGGTGTTCAGGTTGTTCCCAGATTTGTTGAACGGTTGATTTCTAATAATTATATATATTATATATATATATAAAGTATAATTATATTTAATTCTTTTCCTTATTCCACTTTATATTATTATGCTCCTTTCCGTTAAAAAAGAAAATTAATTTCTACCATTAATTTTCAAATTGAATAATTTCACGCCAACAATTAAATTTCCTCACTTATACTTGAAGTCCCAAATTTCAAAAATGCCCTCCAACTAATAACAATTACTGAAATTCCAAATAATAAAGTTACTGAAATTACATTACTACTAAAAAAATGTGCGGGGTTTTACATTCTTCTCTCCTCAAAGAACTTTCGTCCTCGAAAGTTCATTCTTGAAAAAGCTCCTGGTACTCGGCCCTCATCTCATTCTCTCATCCTAAGTGGCCTCCTTGAACTGATGATTCTTCCATAGGATTTTTACAAGTGCAATCTCCCTGCGGCGCAACGTCTTTACCTCTCTGGCAAGAAATTCTACAGTCTTCTCCTCGTAGCTCAAGTTGTCATTCAACTGCAATGGCTCAAAATCAACTACATGGGATGGATCTATCACATACCTTCCTCAAAATAGAAATGTGAAAGACATTATGAATTGAAGACAGTGCTGGAGGTAATGCCAATCAGTAAGCTATAGGGCCAATTCGCTCTAAGACCTCGAAAGGCCCAATGAACCTCAAACTCAGCTTCCCATTCCTTCCAAACCTCTTAATACCTTTTATAGGTGCCACCCTTAAGAACACTTTATCACCAATCTCAAATTCCAAGTCCTTACGTCTCACATCGGCATAGCTTTTCTGTCTGCTTTAAGCTGTTTGCATACGAGCTCTGATCTTTTGTATTGCCTCATTCGTGGTCTGCACTAGCTCAGGACCTAGCAACTTCCTCTCACCAACCCCACCCCGGCATACTGGAGACTTGCAACTCTTTCCATACAGGGCCTCAAATGACGATGTGCCAGTGGCAGTCTGATAGCTATTATTATATACGAATTCCACTAAATGCAGAGGAGAGTCCCAACTCCCTGAAAACTCTAGTGCACAAGTGTACAACATATCTTCCAATATCTGGTTTAGACGTTCTATTTGACCATCAGTCTATGGGTGAAAAATTATACCAAAATCCAATCGAGTACCCACTGCTAACTGGAGACTCTTAAAAAAAACTAGATGCAACACGAGGGTCATTGTTTGACATAGCTAAAACTAGTACCAAAAGAGGTGTAACAACCCCTTCCATAAATAACTATGAAACTTAAGATGTTGAAAATCAGCAACACTTCTACACATCCGAGCTGAAAACTGTGAAAACGGTCATGAAGTTAAGAAAGTCTTATATATTAAAAACATATATCTGAGCCTACCATGTCACAGGGAAAACTTCATATGTGCAGTGAAGAAACTGATCATACTATATAATGCGTCATTTGAAGATACGTACCAGAACAAATCTAGTCAATTGAAAACTGCTTCTACTTTAGAAATGCCAACTGTGATGTCTTTCCTAAGGCTTACATGTCTGGGAATAACTCTATCTAATTAAGTCTCACATTCATGAGAAACTCATCATGAGGCTGTATGATGTCATGAGCTATAAAACTTGCTTAAGCCATCCTCATATTATTCTTTAGGCTTGAAACAATTACATATCATAGACCCTGCTACGAACGATCCAGAATTCCTCCCGAAAATGAGGTTTTGAAGTCCCTGGATGCTAAAGCATAAGTCAATTGATAACACATATTCATAACCTCGTAATAACCGTAATTGATCCTTGAAGTCATTTTTTTTAACGATAAAACCTTCTTGATTCATAAGTTCTAGCTTGAATTACTCGTACTCCCTAGATCTAGTTAACCCATTGCCCATGCAAGGGAAAACATACTATCCTGTACTGCTCCAAACCCACCTATAGCAACTTCTTGTTATCAACTCAACTTTATTACCAATCTATCCTTTATGCCAATGGTGATATTGGAATATCCAACTTACTTACTTTTGTGCATATTACACTTTTGTCTACCTCGAGCTGGATTAATCTCCTTTTTCAATAAAAATGATGGTCTTGCTAGTTCATGTTTCGAACATGCACACTACGTCAAAATCCCTTAAATCTTACTAATGCCCTCAATGGTTTACCTCTTAACTAATGAAACCTCAACATACCATGTCAATAGTTCTTGAACATCTACTGTTGCTGGTAACTCCATTTTAGCTTATCCCTTCTCAACCTTTTATTTCGATAACAGATTCTTGTGTTAAAACAAAGTTCCATATCGATCACCTGTGTAAGCTATCTTTCCATCCAACTCATATTCTCCTAAAGTTCCACATGATAATGAGATATTTTTCTTTTACACCAAAACAAATTCCTTGTAACCCCTCATATCATACCTTTAAACCATACTTAACTGGGAGTTTTGAACACATTAAATTTCTTTCTATTTCCAAAAGAGTAAACTTTCTTGGGTACTTTTTTTTTTTTTCCACTTTCCAAGTGGAACATAATCTTTTTACTAAAGTATATTTACTTAACTCCTCCAAAAGTCTTATCTCTCTCACTAAGACTTTTCATCTTGTAGAATTCTCCTTTACCAATTTTCAAACTTTTAAACTCCAAAAGACTTTCGTCTGTTTAAATTTGTCCAACTTTGATCTCCTCATCATAATAAGGCTATGGATTTAATTAATCTAGGTACTCTAAAATAATCCTTCGACCCAAACAAATAACACTTTGCTTTATCCCCTTTAAGTCTAAACTCATGTCCAACTATTTTGGCTTCCTTTAATGACATCAACTTAGCTAGATATTCCAAATAATCCTTCATATCATTACACATACTTTACGTAGTCCATCAAGTCGTAGTATTACCAAAGTGATTATGACTTATTAATCCTTTCCAAAATTCCTCTCAAAATGTTTTGGTTTTAATATCTTAGAACCTTTAATAAATCCATAGTCTCTTCTTTTTCTCCTCCTTATCCATAAAACAACTTTCAACCATATACTTGAGTATGTGGCCTATGAAGAAATTATACTACCATCAATTGCACGATCCAACACAAAACATAACACTAGTCCTTGATCAATTCTTGTCTCGACAATTTTATTCTTTGGCTTAAACATTTAAATACCTTCATTCCTAAATTTTCATAACTCTACATAGTTTCATCAATCTTTAGCATTGTTGAACTGAAGTATATATTTGTTCGTTTCTAACATAATTTCCATGAGATTAACTAGTGCCAAGTGACCTCATAATTTACTCTATTTTATTTTTCTCCTTTTGTAGTGTCGTACCCAATAATCCTCTTATAATAACTTCTAACGAGTCACTGACCTAGCATTAGAACATAACTGGTGCATTTAAGCCTGTCTCTTATACACATCTAGATGTGTATAAGAGACAGGAACATAACTGGTGCATTTAAGCTAAACAAATATTTTAATGCACAACTATCATAAAATTTGTAATTGATAAGACGTACCTGGCGATGACGAGGAATCCGTTCATGGGCCACAGGGATAATCTGGGCTTACATAGTAAGTCAGTCTACAAACCCAAAACATGGGCTCTAATACCAACTGTAATGACCCGACCCCCTAGGACTTAAGTTAGGCCGTTACTAAAATACATGCATGCATGGAACTTAAAACGACACTCTTTTATGACGAAATAAATGCTAAATAGATAAGGGGAGTTCAAAAGTCCTTTATTAAATGCAAATATTAAAAAAAATAATAGGGTATCCATAAATCATAAAGATTAATAAATAAGTATGAAAAAACGATTCTTAACCGTAAGTTTTAAACATCAAAATTAAAAGTTAAGAGAAACATGAAGAGAACTCTAAATTTCCTGATGCAGAAGCATAAAATTAGTCCCAGTGACTCGATCACGAATTTTGCTTGTCCATCGCCGGTGCATCTCCACCCTTATCTGAAACAACAACATGAGAAAGAATGAGTATAAAATACTTCGTAAGTAACCTCACTACTTGGGTCAGGTTGGGCATCTATGTCCTCTAGATATCCACCTCTAGTGAAACATATAAACTGCTCTAGTCTTCATGGACACATATGCACATGAAACAAGAAGAAGACTGAGTCCTATCCTACTATAGTTAAGTATGCCACTACCTCTGGTGAATCCCGAAGGAGACACAAATTGGTGAATCCCGAAGGAAACACAAGTTGGTGAATCCTGAAGGAGACACAAACTGGTAAATCTCGAAGGAGACACAAACTGGTGAATCCCGAAGGAAACACAAAATCTAATGGGCATCTAACTAATCAGTATGGACATTTGCACAGTCTCAACATCATAATCATCACTGTACGAATCTATGACATACATATAAATCTCACCATCATGGCTCTACAACATACACATATACCTCAACATCATGGTTCTACAACATACATGTATACCTCAACATCATCAGATCAAATATAACCATGGAAGCCCATACCATTTCATACTAGCATTTTGGATCTCATAACAGAACATACTTTAATTATGTTATACTATCTATCTTTCATGTTGTCATTTTGCCATAACCTTCATTTAACATGCTAGCATACATCTAATGCCTGACCCATGGGCAGTTTCAGTAGTAAGATTACTTACATTGATATTAGGTCGAACCAAAAAACAATTAAATCTTTGTGAAATTCTTGAATACTTAATCAAGCCTAAACATAAACCAAGCTTTAAAATTAATAGTTAAGGCCAAAATCCAAATACCCAAATATTACAAAATATTTCCAGATAACCTTACCTAAGGTGTGGTCCAATTCAAATTCACCTTCCAAACCTCCAATTTTAAGCCCAAATAATTAGTAAACCAAACTCTTCTTCATCATGAATGAAATTCTTGAATCAACCCCCTAATCATAATTTTAAATTAGGCTTACATGATTAAAGCTTGAATCAAATACATACTTCACTACCAATCTCTCAAATAAATTATCCATATGTAGCTTCGTAAAAAAAATCACTTCCAAATGACTTTAGCAAAATTTCTCAACAACCAAAATTAATCCACAAGAGGGTCATCAAAGCATAAAACTTACCAAAACTTGCTAAAACAAACTCCAACTACACTGAACAACACCTTAATACCTTCACAAACTTGAATCCAAAGTTGAAACACAATGGGTATCAACCAATTGATGCCAAAAGTAAATGAGTATTCAAGAATCAATAAAAACAACCCAAACGGCAGAAATCTTACCCAAATCAATAGATCTAGTGACGGCAAAAGCGAACGACGCTTGAGCAGTGGTGGACGGAGGTCATGAAGAAGAAACTGACGTGGCGGTTTTGGGCGGCGGCTAGGGTCTCGGCTGGAGGAAGAAGAAATTGAGGGGGGGAGGGGGGATGCTGGTGGATGCGTGAGGAAGAAAGGAAAATGTGGGTTTTTAAAAAATAATAATAATAATAAAACTAAAAAAGGAAATAAGTATAATTATATTTAATTCCTTTCTTTATTCCACTTTATACTATTAAGTTCCTTTCCGTTTCAAAAGAAAATTAATTCCTGCCATTAATTTTCAAATTGAATTTCAAACTGAATAATTTCACGCCAACAATTAAATTCTCGCACTTATACTTGAAGCCAAAATTCCAAAAATGCCCTCCAACTAATAATAATTACTAAAATTCCAAATAATAAAGTTACTGAAATTACATTATTACTAAAAAAAATGTGCGGGGTGTTATTCCTGTCTCTTATACACATCTAGATGTGTATAAGAGACAGTTATTCCATTGTTTGAATGGTTGATTTCTATATATGTAAGTGATTATATATATAGGTTGTGTTTGAGATATTGGCATGATTTGGAAATATGTTTGCCTGGATATTTGATTTGTATTGTTGTCACAATGCGGGTATATTTGCATTAGGAAATGGGATTCATACCTGGGATATTGTTAGCGTGCTTGGTGCGACAATTGGCTAGGATTTTCAGAATATCTGGTTGGAATTGTCAGCATACCCAACATGGCTAACAAGAAATGTCGACATGTGTACAGTTGATGGGTTATAGGGTATTGAGCTTGTGTTCACGTTGGTCATCACAGGTTATTCATGGAGAATACTCAGGAAAAATACATAATCATGGCAGGGTTGTCCAGCTGACGGGTTCGAGTGATTACATTTTATAATGTGATTGTCGTTGATCGTGGAATTTTATTCCCAAAAATGAATTTCTAAAATCAAACTTATGTTTGTTTAAAACTGCCACTCACTGAACTTTGTAGCTCACGTTTTCCATATTTTATTTCTTTCCCCCCCTCAGGTAGCGAAAGGTGAGGAGTTCCAGGGTTCTGCTATGGTCAAGGTCTGCCACAAGCTATAGTTTACACTTCTAGAGGGTTTTAAGAATGGTTGTTGTAAACTTTTAATCAAGTCTTGGAGTTGTATGAACATTACATTGCTGTAATATAAAATGGGCCTACTTAATGAGTTGTTTTTATCTCCTTGACTAAAAGGTTATTGAGTGTAGTAAAGAGGTTCAGTTGGACAGTAGGTATCACAAAAGGGTGGTATCTGCGGTCCCTCACGCCTCTCCTCGGGCTCAGAAGTGCGGGCTCGGGGCGGAGTGTGACATAAAACTTGTTTATCGCCTAGACATCGTAGGTTAAATCCAAATATAAACGTTGTACTTGGATAAACTACATAGACTTAGGGTGTTTATTGGCCAGATCATGCTTAAGCAAAAAATACCCAAATAATAGAACACTTCAGTAGGAGATTAATAACATATACGATATGTTGTTCCTAGCTCTCACGTCCTTAAGTGTTCACACCATGAGATTCATGCTCGGCTTCATGTCACCCTAGGAGTGACCTTCATTCGAAAAATGTTTGCATGAGTCAATAACAAGGCGAATATAGGAAGTAATTCATAATAGGTGGGTGAAGGATATATGTCAACATGTCCTACAGTCTCTTCCTTTAGTTGGAACCGTGAGATTCTTATGTTGAGCCCGCTTGTTGACTTTAGGCAACCTATCCTAGTTTCTTAACAAACGGATATCCCTTTGAAGGGTCGTAACATGGAATTCGGAACAACTCAAACTCCAGTTGTGGATAAGATTTCATAGGTCAATTCCCAACCTTGACTATCGAATTTCGAAGCATCATTAGGGTCGACCTCTGAAGTCTGAAAATTGAGGGTTACAATTATAGAATTACTAAGTGTTAGTAAGTTCTTAATCAAAACTGGTAACTAAATAACTATAACAATAAGATTTATTTTAGAGATAGTATTTACTTAAGAATGTCTTGCTTTAGTGAAGAAGTATTTGACTGCCCCTCGGTAGCATTTATTCTAAGTCACTATAGTATCGTTGCAAATAAATAATGAATTTTGGGTACATTATTTCTTTTTGCTAAAATTGAATTTGGTTTAGAGACATTTACCTAGTTAGAATTTGTTTAAATTTTCAGCATGTTGAATTCTTCAAAATTACTCATTTTCAATATGTTTACAGTAATAATTATTCAACATACAAATCAAATATACTAGCAAGTGATGATTTAAAATTTGTTTTAATAGATGATGTTCTCAATCTCCCATGTTTTCTATAGACCAAAATGGATGGAATGTATATGAAAAATGCATTAAGGCAAATAAAAAAGCCCGAAACATTATTCTAGCAAATATATTTGATATATTAGCTAAGAAAATTAAGAACATGGCTTCTGCCAAAGAAATCAGGAATATCAAAGATGAAGAAATAAAGAAATCACGACAAAGTAAATTCAATTTGTTTGTCATTGAGACATGCTTAGAGGAACATGATAAAAATACCTAAATAAGAGATTCAGGTGCTTCTAATCATATTTGTGCTTTCGCTCAGGAAACTAGTTCTTGGAGACAGCTTATATAAAGCAAAGAAACTTTTAAGGTAGGGACCGATGAAGTTTTTTCAGCTAAAGCAGTGGAAGATATGAAGTTATTTATTGGAGATAAACACATTTTACTTTAAAATTTCTATTATATTCCTTCTGTGAAATGGAATTTAATATCTATCCTATGTTTGCTTGAACAAAATTACAAAGTCTCTTTTGAAAATACTTAAGTGTCCATTATTTCGAAAGGTATTAAAATGTGTTCCGCAAATTTACTTATACGTGTTAAAATCAACTGGGGTAAAGGCCGTTTCAAATATAGAGATGTTTAAAACAGCCAAAACTCAAAATAAGAAACGAAAGATTTCTCCAAATGTCTATCTTTAGCACTTAAGATTAAGACATATTAATCTCAATAGGATAGGGAGATTGTTTGGAGTGGACTTCTAAATCAGTTAGAAGATAACTTTTTACCTCCATGTGAATCTTTCCTTGAGGGTAAGATGACCAAAAGATCTTTTACAAGAAAAGGTCTTAGAGCGAAGAGTTGGTACATTCAGTTATTTGCAGTCCGATGAATGTCAATGCTAGAGGAGGGTATGAATATTTCATCAGCTTTATAGTTGATTATTCGAGATATGGCTATATTTATCGAATGCATCATAAGTTTGAAATACTTGAAAAGTTCAAGGAATATAAGGCAGAGGTTGAGAACCAATTAGGTAAAAAGATTAAAACACTTTGATTAGATCGAGGTGGTGAATTCATGGACTTGAAATTTTAGGACTATTTGGTAGAGCATGAAATTCAGTCCCAACTCACAGCACCAAGCACACCACAACAAAATGGTGTAGCAAAAAGGAAAAATAGAACCCTGTTGGATATGGTTCGTTCTATGATGAGTTATGCTCAGTTGCCTAGTTCTTTTTGCGGTCATGCAATAAAGACTGTAGTGTATATTTTGAACTTGGTTCCCTCGAAAAGTGTTCGAAAAACCTTACGAGTTATGGAGAGGAGGTAAAGGTAGTTTACGTCAGTTCAGGATTTGGGGATGTCCAACACATGTATTGGTGCAAAACCCAAAGAAATTGGAATATCGTTCAAAAGTATGTCTTTTTTAGGCTATCCTAAAGAGACAAAGGGGTCTTATTTTAACCATTACATGGGTTTAACAGAAACTCAAGTCATCATACTTGATGATGACTTAGAGGATCCATTGACTTATAAACAAGCAATGGAAGATGTGGATAGAGACCAATAGATAAAATTCATGGACCTCTAAATGGAGTCAATGTACTTCAATTCAGTATGGGAACTTGTAGATCAACCAGAGAAGGTAAAACCTATTGGTTGCAAATGGATCTACAGAAAAACACCAGACCAAGCTGGTAAGGTACAGATTTATAAAACTAGACTCGTGGCAAAAGAGTTTACCCAAAGAGTGAGGGTAGTCTATGAAAAAAACCCTCTCTCCAGTTGCCATGTTAAGTATATTAGAATACTCTTATCCATTGCCACCTTTTATGGTTATGAAATCTGGCAAATGGATGTCAAGATAGCTTTTTTGAATGACTATCTTGATGAGAGTATCTATATGTCTTAACAGAGGGGTTTATTGAAAAGGGTCAAGAGCAAAAGGTTTGCAAGCTTAATAGATCCATTTATGGATTAAAACATGCTTTTCGATCCTGAATAAGAGATTTGACACTGCGATCAAATCTTATGGCTTTGAATAGAATGTTGCTGAACCTTGTGCTTACAAGAAGATTATCGACAAAACTGTAGCCTTTCTGGTCTTATATGTTTATGATATTTTACTCAGAATTACTTGCTAACGTTAATAGATGGTTGGCTACACAATTCCAAATGAAGGTTTTGGGAGAAGCATATTATGGTCTTAGGATCCAAATAGTTTAAAATCGCAAGAACATGATATTGGCGTTGTCTCAGGTATCTTATATTGACAAGATGCTGTCTAGATATAAAATTCAAAATTCCAAGAAAGTTGCTACCTTTCAAGCATGGAATTCATTTGTCTAAGAAGTAGTGTCCTAAGACACCTCAAGAAGTTGAGGAAATGAAAATAATTCCTTATGCATTAGCAGTCGGGAGCTTGATACACACTATGTTGTGTACACGTCATGACATATGCTATGCAGTTGGAATTGTCAGTGGATATCAGTCCAATCCTGGATATGATCACAGGACTACCGTTAAAAATATCCTTAAGTATCTTTGAAGAACGAAAGACTATATACTTATGTATGGTGTAAAGGATTTGATCCTTACTGGATACATTCATTATGACTTTCAGACCGATATTGATTAAAGGAAATCAACTTCAAGGTTAGTATTCACTGATGGAAGTTGAGTATGTAGCTGCATGTGAAGCAGCCAAATAAGTAGTATGGCTCAGAAAATTCCTGACTGATTTGGAAGTTGTTCCAAATATGCACTTGCCAATCACCCAGTATTGTGATAACAGTCGAGTAGTTGCCAACTCAAATGATCTTAGAAGCCACAAATGAGGAAAGTACATTGAGCAAAAATACCATCTCATCAGGGAGATAGTATAAGAGGAGACATGATAGTCACAAAAATAGCCTCTGAAGATAATCATGTTGATCCATTTACGAAGGTCCTCTCGGCTAAAGTGTTCGAGGATCACCTAGTAGTACTAGGACTATGAGATTCATAAATCTAGGGCAAGTGGGAGAATGTTAAGGGTATATAGATGTCATAGTTTATTGTATTCTCTCATTACTCATCATTGTATATATCTGTATATATGCAAATCCCCTGGAGTTTTAGTCCAAGTGGGAGTTTCTTGGGTTGTATGTTCTAAAACTCGTAGTTTGTAATGTTAAACACTTTTCTATTATCAATGAAAATGTTATTGACATTTATTCAATAGAACTGTTGTTGAATAGTTGTATAGTATAAATCCAATAAACTAAGATCTATCGTTATTACATGAATACTTGAACTTTATGTGGAGACATAAATATGGATCAAGTTCGAGTAAATAGCCAAAACGGCCTATAGTATATGAATAAGGTTGGGTACCTTATTCTGGTAACACTATCGAATGCGGTCCACTTTGTAGATAGTATAAACCATGTGATCCTGAATCGTTTATGTAGAGACATGCGAGTGGGGCGTTCTATACAATGAGTTTGTATAAGATTAAGACCAAGAAATAAGTCGTTCTTACTTTATAACGTCGTTTACTATTTAAGACTGACTATTTCAAATCAATGATCTAGGTAACTCGACCTAAATCCTGAGCTAACTATGAACTCCTGTTTATTTGGGATTATCCTTAGATTTGCATAGGTGAGGACTGGCTCAACAGCGTCGGCTTGATAAGCCTCCCATTTCAAGCGTAAGAACCGGTAGATAGTTGAGGACATAGGGTGCAAGATAAAATTCACTCCTACTCATTTCTAGCGATAGTAGAGAGGTTGTTCTCTTAAGTATTGATTCTAGGTCTTGAACGACGGGCCCCATCTTCTCATTTATCCCAGAGGGACAAGGTTTAGTGATTAGATCACAAATCGATTGTTCATTGAAGGATCAATGGGACATATGGAGCAAGATGTAATTTTAGGAGTAAAACAACATTTGACCTACCCGTTATTACGAACAACCTGTGAAGGTTCAAATTGCTAATTATGGTTCAATTTAGTGGACAGAAATATATCTACAGTGAGGAGAGTGCAACCATCGAGCTATAGTGGTATGTCTCGATGATTAACGAATGTTGATTAATTTGGATCAAAGAGTTTAATCAATTGATCTTAGATCGTTGGAGCTCATGATCTGTTTGTCCATAAGCTCCCATTAGAAAATGGAGAAAATTTGAATTGTTCAAATTCGAAATTAGGGTTTGAAATTGAAATGTTCAAATTCAATTTAGGGTTTGGATAATTATATTCGATATATTAAACCTTTAATTTTATAGAAATTAACGTAATTAGAGAGTTTAAAATATTTAAATATTGATTTCATGAATATGATTCATGTTTGAATTAGGTGTTTTATTAATTTAATATTTAATTAATTAAATTGGTTTAATTAATTATTTAAAATAAATCCATTTCAAATAGAAATTAATGTTTGGAAATTGAATTTTGTTTAATTTAATTTAATTGAATTTGGTTTAATTTAATTAAATTGGGTTTTGAAATTGGAAAATATTTGGTTAGTGAAATAATCCAACTTTTGGAAAATTGAACTTGTTTAATCCACATTTGAACACCTGCCCACTTAATAATTCCATTTGATGTGTCTTTGGCTGAATATTGAAGTGCTTGCATGAAGCTTTTGGATAAAACCTTCAATTTATGAGAACTGAAGAAAATAATCTAGAACTTTGGGAAAAATTCTACAATTTTTAATACTCTCTCAAACCCTATTCATCCCACTCCAAATCCATCTCAATCTAGAATTCCACCACTCATATTCAAGGCTCAGAATAGTAAAGAACATTCTCTTGATAGTCTACTCAAGATTTGAAGCTCAAATTCATGGAGTTCTACAAGGATTAGGTGAAATTCTTCAAAGGTATACATACTTGAAATCTTTTTATTTAAAAAACTACTTTTACATGCTTGGAACTATAATTAAGTGTAATTAGGGTGTTTAATGATTTTGTTTGCTTCCGCATTTTTCTTGTTATGTCTATCAGCTACCACTCTTACATTATTTTGAGTGGATACAGTTAAATTATTTGATCTGGATTTGAGCGATGAAATCTGCTTCGACCAAATTGGTGCTGTTGTCGGGGAGCCAAGTATTTTCTTTTTTAAAGGATTTACGATTCTTTGTTTGTTCTTGAATTTTTCTTTCTTTGTATGACCTAATCCTCCCAAGATCAAATTTTTTTTACTGTATTTTTCAGTGCTTGGTAGGGAGGAAAGGAGACGAAGAAGAGAGGTTAGAGAACAAAGAGCATTAGAAGTGCAAATCCGTGCTGAAGACACATTTGAAGAAGATTTAAATTGGGCTAGTTAGTTGATTAGGTCGAATTAATTGGTTGTTACAATTAATTTGGTTAGATATAAACAATTGCTTGACTCTAGTAATGAGAATTCTATGATCGAATGCATTGAGTACGAGAATTCCATCGTAATCCAATGTAGGCTTTCTCAAATTGAATTCCATCACTTTACTTTTATTGTATGCAATTAAATTTCTCTTGCAATTTTTTTTTTTAAAAAAAAACCCCTTTGGTTACTCAAGGATTGAAAATACTTTAACTGAGAAATTTGAGGGCTCCGTGACTTCGACTCGTGCTCTAAGTACTACATTATTTTGAGTGGATACGGTTAAATTATTTTATTCAAATTTGGGCGGTGAAATCCGCTTCGACCAAATTGGTGTCACTACTGGGAAGCCAAGTATTTTCTTTTTTGAAAGGTTTACGATTCTTTCTTCGTTCTTGAATTTTTCTTTCTTTGTACGTACCAATCCTGCCAAGATCAAAATTTTTTATTGTATTTTGAAGAGCTGGGTAGGGAAGAAAGGAGACGAAGAAGAGAGGCTAGAGAATGAAGAGTTTTGGAAGAGCAAATTCATGCCAAAGAATTAGGCAACACAATTGAATCCTCAACCTTCATGCATATGAATTTTATTTCTTCATGGACGCTATCGAACCCAATAGAATTAAAAGCATATAATTTAATTAAGGAATGGGTTTCAAATTTTAATTAATGTTTGGGACGCTTGATTGATTTGGTTTTAATTAGTTTTTGACCTTTGTGGAGACTAGTTAAATTGAATTGATTTAGTAGTTATGCATGCATAAAATTGAATGTTTATTGAATTAATAAACTCCATGATAGAAATTTCATAGAATTCTCCTTTTTAATCTGGAAAGTAGATAGACTCCAATCCTAGATTACATTTTTCCTTTGCAATTTAAATTCATGCATGTTATTTTATTCCATTCAAACAACAAAATCCCCTGTTTTTACTGCTTTCCACAGTCAAATTAAGCTTAAGAGATATTTAATTCTTGTCTTCTCTATGGTTCGACCTCGTACATGCTAGTTGTGCTACCTAGTAGTATAAGTAGTGGTTTGGTGAATTTATAAATAATTTTGTTCGGTTAGAGGTCGTGGGTGATGTCAATTCTCTTGGCCCCGAACAAAATGTCACCGTTGCCGGGGAGACTTATACAAGTACTGATAGAGGATCAAACACCTCTGCGTTGGCTTCTCCAATCATTAGATCCCAGATCAACTTCTAATTCACTACTTGATCAAGGGATTACTGCAGTAGGAAAAAGTAATAGTGATGTAGCTATAGGTGGAACACTTGTGAACAAAACCCTATCTCAAGCTATGGAGATGATTTCTACCATGGTTGAAAATTACCAGCAGTTTGGGACCAAAGATCGCATCTCTCAGTCAACCATGTCTTCACAAAAGGTAAGTGAACCTAGAGTTAAAATTGCTAAACTATCTACTCTTGTGAAACAGGTTTCCTCTACAAAGACAAAATCTCAGGAGTTTGCTGCTGAAGTAAATTATGATAGAAATTAGCAAGGCGGTCGAATGTACAACAACAATCATTAAGAAAATCAAGGACACTAAGACCAAAGCAGTTTGAGTATGCCTTTGAAGGATATGGTGAAGAGCTTGACAGAGTTTATCATGCAGATTTAGACGAACTAGAAGAAGTTCAAGCAGTCTAATGCCTCTCACATGAGTAGTATGGCTACCTAGATCTCCTAGTTGGCCGACGCGGTCAACAGGTTGGACACTCAGTATGGGAAGCTTCCTTCCCAACAAGTGCCCAATGTGCATAATGTTAGTGTCATCTCTGCTATGAGCTAAATGGAGAGCCCCCAGATGCCTGATGATGATCCAATTGAGGTTGTATGTAAAGAGAAAACTTAGGATTTTGAGAGTGAAAAGATATAAAAGTACCCATTGTAGAAGTGATCATGTCCCAATTCTAATTTTACAGAACATACATAAAAAACAAAGGACAGAAACGATATATACATAATCTAATAAGCATGCTTTTGTATAAAAATTAAAGAGGAAGTAGAGATCTGAGGATCGCATAGCCTTGAACACCAAAAAACATCGTGCTCCTCCGAAAATCGAAAACTCTTCGAATTCCTTTCGAACTCACGAGCAAACAAAAACTGCAGCAAATTTCCTAATCAATCGGACACCACCATATGGAAACCTCAATATTCTCGGGGTAGAGAATCGTTGAGAGTATGTGGGCTTCAAGATTAATTTGGAAAAAAGGATAAATGTTCTTGATTTTATAGAGAGCAAAGGATCTCATAACCACCCTGTATTTATACTTGAATGGAAGAGGAAGATGAAAGATTCAACTCTTCCCATCTCCATACATTTGTTAATGAAAGAATAGTGGGGAAAGGGAAAAGTTATCAAATAACTTCCTTCCCTAATAACTAAATTATCTAATTAAACAAAACTATTTTTTCTTTAATTAATTAGTTAATTATATAAATATACATATATTAACTAATTTAGTTTCATGTATTAAAAGAAACATATGTTATATCTAATATAACACATAACCTATTGTTTATATTATATCACATATAATATAACCTATAGTTCAGTATTCTCCCATTTAACCTATAATATTTAATATGAATCAAATTCTTATTAATTTTAATACTTAAATGATATTCAAATGTTCATTTCCACTCAAATAAAACTTTATATTATTATATCTCATATAAATAATTTTATATTAATTATATCTTATATAATTAATTCTCTTTATTAATTTGAACAATTCAAATTAATCCAAATTAATTCGATTCTCTTTAATCCCAATTGAGCTAACAAAGGGATATTATGGATCTATAGATTGAAGCTCCAATGGTACTTGATTAATCACTTAAACTCTTTAATTGAATTAATCAACTTCCATTAACTGTCGATTTTTTCACTAAAGACCGACAACTACACTCTTCCCTCTATAGATAAATTTCTATGTCCATTAGATATAACCAATTAATAGTACATAGACGCTTTACAAATTACACGTAAGTACAACTAGGCAAAAATTATCATTTTGCCCTTGTAGTTACATCTAACTCCTTAATTACCACTAATCCCTCAAAAGAACATTAAGTTATAGTCCAACTATATCTGAACCCCTCTCAAGTAAGGAGATGGTATGGTGCTACATTATTCAAGCCCTGGAATCAGCTTTTAAGGGAGCAATTTCCTCTACTTATCCTAAGAATAGGGAAGGATTGAATGCCATCTTATGAAGTTGCGTTCTCAGTTCCCCAGTCAGACAAATCCCCAAAATGATAAGCATATTAAATTGACGAAATTTGCCACTCTCACCCATACAAATCAAAGGACCGCTTTCATCTACAGGAGTTCACAACTCACTTAGGATTAAGGTTAAGTCATCTATGGTCATTTTGATGAAATGTAAGTCTTTACTAACAACAGTGTTATATAGAGAGACTATTTATTTTGTGGTCCGGTCATATACAAACTCTTCGTATAGAATACCTCGACTCACATGTTTTCACATGAATGATGAGAATCAGACCATTTATAGCACTTTACAACAATTATAGCAACTACAAAGTGGGGGGTCGTATTTGTAGTGTCACCAAAATAAGGTACACAACCTTATCCATCTACAACAGACTATATGTAGATGATCCACCTATATGTCTCTACATACATGATCCACCTATATGTCTCTACATACATGTTTAAGTTACAAAAGATAAACCTAGGTTTTACTTTATTAGTTTTTGTAGGTTAATGCAACTAAATGTCAAATAAAATACCTCTTATTTTATTAGATAAATAAAGTGTTTATACAATACAATTACAAACTACAAAACCACGAGATTTCGGACATCAACTCTAACAATCTCTCACTTGTCTTAAAACTAGTGGGTTGTACACAATAAAAGTACAAACCAGTACATAGTAAAAAAAAAAAAAAAAAAAAAAAAAAAACTAGGGCATACAATACACACCCAGTAAAATCTCCCACTTGCCCTAATCTAGATGCGACTTGAAAACACCTTAGTCGTGAGGGCTTTTGCAAACAGATCATCAATATTGTGCTCCGAAGTGTTCTTTTCATGATCATATCACCTCAATCCACAATCTTCTAAACCAGGTGATACTTGTGCTCGATATATTTTTCATGCTTGTGGCTTCTAGAGTTCTTGGAATTTTCCACAACACCACTATTACCAAGGGTGATGAGCCTTGACATGTCTGGAACAACTTCCAAGTCAGCCAAGAATTTTTTAAACTAAACAACCTCCTTGGCAGCTTCACAAGTCACTAGATATTCTGCCTCCATGGTAGAGTTAGCGATGCAAGTCTGCTTGGTGCTTTTCCAGACTACTACTCCTCGATAAAAGTAAACACTGATTCTGAAATGGATTTCCTAGAATCCCTATCGATCTAAAAATCAAAGTTAGTGTATCTTATAAGGATCAAATCCTTAGACCCATACACAAGCATGTAGTCCCTTGTTCTTCTAAGATACTTGAGCATGGTTTTAACAATGGTTGACTGATCTAATCCTTGATAAGACTGATATCTACTCACTATTCTCACTGCATAGCAGATGTCAAGTCTAGTACATAACATTGAATACATTAGGTTGCCAACAACTGATGGATAAGGGATCTGTCTAGTCTCCTCAACTTCTTGAGGTGTCTTAGGACACTATTCCTTTGACAGGAAAACTCCGTGCCTGAAAGGTAGCAAAACTTTATTGGACTTTTGCATTGAATACTTGGCAAGTTGCTTGTAATGTATAATGCTTAAGACAAGGACAACAATTCCTTCTTACGATCCTTAAAGATCATAATACCAAAAATAAATTGGGTCTCTCCTAAATCTTTCATTTGAATTTGGACCACCAACCACTATTTTATATCAGTTAGTAGATCTACTTCATTCTCAATGAATAGGATATTGTCTACGTATAACACTAAGAAAGTCACTGAATTGTTGATGATCTTTTTGTATCCACAAGGTTCATCAATATTTTGATCAAAGCCATAAGATTTGATCGCAGTATCAAACCTTATATTCCAAGATTGAAAAGCTTGAACCTTTTGCTCTTGACCCTAGGTCATGAATCCCCCTGGTTGTTACATGTAGATGGCCTTCTCAAGATTGTCATTTAGAAAGGTAGTCTAGACGTTCATTTGCAAAATTTCGTAGTCATAAAATGCAGCAATGGACAAAGTATTCGAATAGACTTTAGCATGGCAAGAAGTGAGAAAGTCTCCTCATAGTCAACTCCCTTAGCTTTCACCCGTTGCCACTAGTTAGCCTTAAAGGTTCACAATTTACCATCTACACCTTTTTTTTCTCTTATAGATTCATTTTCAATCTATAGGTTTAACCCATCAGGTTGTCCACAAGATCCTAGACTGAATTGAAGTACGTAGACTGCATTTTGAGATTCATATTTTTTGGTCCATTCATATTTATCTACATCATCCATTACTTGTTTATAAGCCAATGGATCCTCAACTTCCCCATATGATCTAAGGGTTTCCTCAATGAACAGACAAGTTTGGAATCCTCCCACTACGTCGAGGCTCCCTCAATTGTTGAGGTGGATATGACCTACTAGACGAACCAATATCAGCAACTCTTTTTGATGTACTAGGCACTTCAACAATTCTTGTTGAATATTCAATAGTTTCGTTGGAAAGTTCATTTAATACTATCTTCCCACACGATCTGTACTCCCTAATGTGGTCCTCTTCTAAGAATGTAGCATTTTTCAATACAAATACTTTATTATCTTTATGATCTTGGAAATAAGCACCCGTCATCCTTTTAGGTAGCATACAAATAAGCATAATTTTGAACGTGGTTCTAATTTATAAGGATTAGCCACAAGCACATGTGCTAGGCAATCCTGAATCCTGAAATGGCGTAGATTACCTTTAAAACCACTCCATAATTGCAAAGGTGTCGCAGAAAAACTCTTGGATGGAACAAAATTCAATATATAGGTTTCAATCAGTACTGCATAACCTCAGAATGAGTCAGGTAAGTGAGCGTAACTCATCATAGACTTAACCATATCCAACAAGGTTCAATATCCCCTTTGTGATGCACTATTCCGCTGAGGTATACCAGGTGCTGAGAGTTGGGATACAATTTCATATTCAATCAAATAGTTTTGGAATTTCAAATTCATATACTTTCCACCTCGATTAGATCAAAAGGTTTTTATTTTTTTACCTAATTCATTTTCAACTTTAGCCTTATACTCCTTCAACTTTTCAAGGAATTCAGATTTATGTTGCATTAAGTAAATATACCCATACCTTGAATAATCATCAGATAAGGTGATGAAATATTCAAGCACTCCTCTAGCTTTTACATTCATAGGACCATAGAGGTCCGAATATACAAGTTCTAAGGGTTCCTTGTGTTGGAATATAAAGAACACATGCAATAGCGGAAACAAAGATTTATAACGTTCTAATTACATAAAAAACAAGAGTAAACATGCATAAAGGGTTAGAAATTAAAACCTTTGTAGAATTCACTACAGTCTTCCTCTCCTGAGCTCGATCGATACCACCAACGGTAAATCCTCACTATTCTTTGGTTGAAGAACACGGTTGTGAGACTGTTTTTGTAGTGAATTTAAGAGAATTTCACTCTAAAGTGGAGAGTAAAGAGATTTTAGTGGAAGATTAAAGTCAACGTTAAAGAAGCATTAGTTCTTACAAAATTAAAAAACCAAACTATTTATAGACAAATTACATGCACAATCCTATCTTGCATGTCTTCGACCTCAAACTCCACTAGCACGAACAAACACTTCACTTGCATATCTTGCATGTGTTAATACATAACAATGATTATTTCATGGTTTGTCTTACACAATCTCATCATGTAAAATACCCCCGCTCACATTTCATTACATGAACGAACTGGTCACATCGTTTATGACACTTTACAACATTTGTAGCAATCATAAATCGGGTCGTATTCAATAATATCTCCAGAAATAGGTACCCAACATAATCCAAGTATTATAGACTGTTTAGGCTATTTTACTTGAACTTGATATAGTTTATGTCTCCACATAAAGTCCAAGTATTCATGACAATAGCCAAGGATTCGTAGTTTATTGGGTTTAGAATTAATAAATAATCAACAACACTTGTCTGAATAAACTTTATATATGTTTATTGTTTACAATAGTACGAGTTTTAGGACATAAAACCCAACAAACTTCCACTTGGACTAAAACTCCTAATGGGTTACAAAAAAGTTGAGTGGTGTGAGAGAAAACAAAATATAATAAACTAGCATCCCATACCCACAATTTCTCCCACTTGCCCTATTTATTCTACTCGTAGTCCTAAACTCTTCAGGTGATCCTCGAAAATCTTAGCCGGGAGGGACTTTGCAAACGGATAAGTAATATTGTCCTCAGACGCTATTTATCTCACAATAACGTCTCATCTTAGCATGATCTCTCTAAGAAGATGATCTCCTTTTGGCAACTACTTTTTGCCTAGTTGTGCAGCTAGAGCCTTCCCTTTCCCAGTTTCCTTGCTTTTATTTTGAATACCACTATTCTTGGAGGAAGAAGAGCCAAGTTTACTCTCAGAAGACGAATTTTTCTGGGGCTTCCTCTTTGATGTGGAAGCAACATTGCTTTTACCTCTGAACCTTTATTTTTCAATAAAGATTCGTAAATCTGGAGTTTGTTAAGAAGAGACTGCATGATGAATCCAACTTGACTCTTCTCATTCATGACAACTCCGTTCACTTTTGCAATATTAAAGTGAATCATCATGTTCAAAACATGTTTCCTTATGGAGGTTCCTTCCTTCATTTTGCAGTTGTAAATGAATTTAATTGCGTCATGCATCTTAGATGTGGACGGTTGTTCAAACAGACCCTGCAAAGAGTCCATGATCTCTCTTGCAATAGTTAATCTCTCGTGTTTCTTAGACAGTACATCACATATACTGGCTAAAATATAAACCTGAGCCTTCTAATGAGTTTTGACCCATTTGTTAACACATCCCGAACTGTTAGGTTCGCCTCAGGACCAGAGGATGGAGGAGATTTCTTTGTTAAAACAAATCAGAGATCATCTATTACTAGTATCGTGTTAATATTTGATTTTCAAGTTCCGTAATTATCATCGTTAAGCTTTTCTAAAGTTAGCAGTTGTATAATGGATGTTGGCATTGCTAGAAAAGTAAAAAAAAATTATTAGAGAAATTATTTAACTCTATTTAATCCAATTTATTTAGCAAAAATAATGTACTCGTTCTCATTATTCTTTTGCTGTGATACTTCACTAAGTCAGAATATCACCCACCGAAGTGCAGTTGACTACTCCTTCACTGAATCAAGACATTCTTGACTAAATACTAATACCAGAATAACTATTATCCTTATAGTACTTAGTTACCATTTATTTGGTCAAGATCTTTACTAACACTTAGTAAATCTTGTGAGTGTATACCCGCCACTGTCAAATCACAGAGATCAGAATCAAACAAGCTTTCGAATGAGAAACAATTGTTTAAAAATTGACCTAAGTAACCCTATCAATTTCTTGTGTCCACGATGTTCCTAATCCTATTTTACAACCCTCCGAAGGGATAGCCATCGCTGAATGACTAGCAAATGGTCGCATAAAGCCAACTAGCATACGTAAAATAGGAATCTCAGGTGTGACCTAATGGAAGAGACCGTAGGATGTGTTGACACATACCCTTCACCCACTTACTATAAACTACTTCCCCTATTCACCTTGTTATTAACCCATGCGAACACTTTTCGAATGGAGATTGCCGCTAATAGCAACTTGAAGCCAAGTATGGATCTCACGGTATGAACTCTTAGGGACGTGAAAGCTATAAATAATATATCTCATATACTATTAATCTCCCACTGAAGTGTTCTATGTTATAAACGATTGGGTATTTACTTGGTTATTAACCAACTAATTTTAACAACCTAAGTCTAGGTGAATTTTCCTAGTATAACTCTTATACCGGGATTAACCTATAATGTGTAGGTGATAAACCAATTTATTACCTTGCACAACTCATGCATGGTCATAAATTTAAGGTTATTGACTTAGACTCTAGTTTGATCTCCGCGTAGGAGGTGTTTTGTAAACCGTATATATATATATACCTGAGACGATCTTCCCAGGTAAGTAAACAACTCTTGTTTTACAAGTAATCGACCTATTCTAACTCTTAAAAATATGTGATTGAAATGCACCGATTAACCCTAGGTGAGCATGCATCTTATCTTTGTTATAGATTTTAAATGTATAGGTTATTTTATAACAATTATAAAATAAATTTATAACCCTATAACATGCTTCCTCAAACAAACATGCTTTAATATAATACTTATATTAAAACTATGCATGCATACTATATACATTATAACACCCATAATATATATCAAATGCATGCAACATGCTTATCCATATGGTGGGGTTTTATTAAAAAGAAAACTATATGGCATACTTTATGCACACATAATTAAGATAATATCATACATCACATGCATAATAAATAAACAACATTACAGTGGACCGGTTTTGACATTAAAAACAAACAAACAACTAAATTATTACAGCAACCCTCTCCAACCGGCTTCAAACTCTTTGAACCAACCCGAGCCGGCCAAAAAGCACTCGAACCGGCTTAGAAACTCCAAAAACAAGGTTGAATCGGTCAAACCGACTCAACTAAGTCAACTGGACCGGTCCGGACCTTCTAGACCGACTGGTCAATGCACGCACTGACCGGTCAACGAAAAGAGGCACACCGATCGACTAGAACGGGTTGAACAGAGTGAGTTGATGCAGGCATGTGCAAAGAAGCCACTGAACTGGGTCGGGCCGCCAAGTTCTCAAGTCTGGTAGCAAGTTTGGAAGTAAAAACTGGGTATGGGAGGTGACTTTCGGGTCTGTAATGTTGTCCTCGATCCTGGAACTGAACAATTACAGCTTAAGAACAACATGACTCAAACAAATTTAGAGACCCTTTGATACACATTAAAGCTCATATACATGTGAGCAATTACAAATTTGAACAAGAAATTAAAAGAAAACTAATGGCAAAACCGTAAAATATCCACCTTAGCTAACAATTCAATCAATAAATGAAAAAACACCCACCAATATGCAATAGAACATTATAAGCATGCTCTGATACCAATTGTTGGAATATAAAGAACACATGCAATAGTGAAATCGAAGATCGATAACGTTCTAATTACATAAACAACAAGAATAAGCATGCATAAAGGGTTAGAAATTACAACCTTTGTAGAATCCACCGCAATCTTCCTCTCCCGAGCTCGATCGACACCACCAATGGTAAATTCTCACTATTCTTCGATTGAAGAACACAGTTGTGAGACCGTTTTGTTAGTGAACTAAAGGAAATTTAACTTTAGTAAAGTGGAGAGTAAAGAGATTTTGGTGGAAGAGTAAAGTCAACGTCAAAGAAGCATTAGTTCTTACAAAATTAAAAAACCAAACTATTTATAGACAAATTACGTGCACAATCATATCTTGCATGTCTTCCACTTCAAACTCCACTAGCATGTAATCTTTAGGTGTCAAGCTTTGGAAGTGCCACTTTAAAGTTCACTTAGTTAGTGGGAAAATCAAACAATTGAATTTTTCAACAAACTAATTTATAAACTAAATAAATCAATTTTTATGGAAAAAAACATTTTCATAATTTATAAAATATTTTAAAAAACATATTTAATATCACATATTAAATTGTTTTTGACACCTAACTTTGATTAATCATATTAATCAAGTTTAAAAAACACTTTCATGCTAATGTTCAAGAATACTCTAAAAAATAATTAATTAATAAATAAATTATTTAATTGTAAATTATATCTCATATAAAATACGGTTTTCCCTAAAACTCGATTTTGAACATTTCAAATTATTAATTCACCTAGTTCTTCAATTTCTTCCGTAGTGAGCTAGCAAGGAGACGCGATGGATCTACAGATCATGGGCTCCAACGACCCGAGACTAACTGGTCAAACCCTTTAACCTAGTTAATCAACATTCGTTAAGTAACAAGACTGTCTACTATAGCCTAGTTGCACTCAAGTAAAGGCTTTGAAGAGAGCTTAGATGAATTCCAGAAGATTATAGTTGATCTCAATAACATCAGTGAGAAGATGTCGGATGAAAATCAAGCAATTATTCTTCCAAATTCTTTGCCAGAATCGTATCGAGAAGTTAAGGCAGCTATTAAATATGGACGAGATTCATTGTCCATGGATATAGTGTTGAATGCCTTGAGAACGAGAAATCTTGAGATTAAAAAGAAACGCAAGGATGGAGAGTTACTCATGGCCAGAGGCAGAAATGAGAAAAAGAACGAAAAAGAAAAAGAGTCGAGATCCAGGTCGAAATCAAAGAGGAAAAGCAAAAAGTGTTTCCTATGTCATAAAGAAGGACACTTTAGAAAAAAATTGCCTTTTGAATAAGAGCAAGGAAGCATCAAGTAGCAAGCCAGGGGATTCTAGTGTAGCAAATATTACCAATGGGTATGATTCAGCAGAGGTTTTGATGGTGTCCAACAGGGACATTCAGAATGCTTGGATCATGGATTCAGGGTGCATGTTTCACATGACTCCTAATCGGGATTTCTTGATTGACTTTCAGGAAAATGATGGAGGATCAGTTCTGCTTAGTGATTATGGTTCTTGTGATGTAAAAGGAATTGGGTCAGTTCGAATTGCAACACATGATGGTATGATTAGAATTCTTACGAATATAAGGTATGTTTCAGAACTCAAACGAAATCTAATTTCTCTGGGCGAATTAGATAGAACAGGTTATTCTTATAAATCTAAGAATGGAGTTCTGAAGGTTATCAAGGGCTCTTTGATTAAGCTGAAGGGGACCTTGAGGAATGGTCTTTATGTGTTAGAGGGTACTGCAGTTTCAGGTAGTGCTGCTGTTGCATCTGGGAAAGAAACAGATTAATCCATGTTATGGCATAACAGATTAGCTCATGTGAGTGAAAGAGGTCTTCAAACTATTTCAGAACAAGGTTTGCTTGGAGGAGTTAAAGACATTGAACTCCCATTTTGTGAACATTGCATAATGAGAAAGTCTACCAGAGTGAAGTTTGGGAAAGGGAAGCATTCTACCAAAGAAATTTTAGATTATATTCATTCAGATTTTTAGGGTCCTACACAAGTACCTTCTATGGGAGGTTCAAGATACTTTATGTCGATTATTGATGACTTTTCAAGAAAGGTGTGGATGTATCAACTGAAACAGAAGGATGAAGCTTTTGGGAAATTTCTTGAATGGAAAAAGCAGGTTGAGAACCAGACAAGTAGAAAGGTAAAGTATTTGAGGACAAGCAATGATTTAGAATTTGTGAATCACAAATTTGATAAATTTTGCAAATTTGAGGGAATTACGAGGCATGTCACTGTTACGTACACTCCACAACAGAATGGTTTAGCTAAGAAGTTCAACAAAATAATTATGGAGCGTACAAGATGTCTCTTGACAAAGGCTTCATTACCCTTGAAGTTTTGGAGGGAAGCTGCCCAAACAGCCTCTTATCTTATTAATAGGAGTCCGTCTTCCTCTTTAGGCCTAAAGACTCCTCAGAAGATATGGACAGGAAAAGCTCCAAGCTTGGATCATCTCAGAGTGTTTGGATGTTCAGCTTATGCTCCTGTTAAGGAAGGGAAGCTGAACAATAGGGCACTGAAATGTATGTTTATTGGCTATCCTCAGGGTGTTAAAAGATATAAACTTTGGTGCTTGGAAGAGGGCAGAAATAAATGTATTATCAACAGAGATGTGACCTTTAATGAAACAGAGATGCCATTTCATGTCAAAGAGCAGCAGAAACAACAGACAGTTGATCAGGTTGAGGTAGAGGTTAGAATTGATTCTAAAGCACAACCATCAGTTAGTTCAGGTGATTCCAGTGATCAGTCATCCAGTTCTGATGGTAGACAACCTCAACTGCAAAGGACTTTGATTGATGGGGAGCTTTTGGTGAAAAAAGCTCAAGTAGAAATGACCTACAGAACTATCAGCTTACTCGTGACAGGCCTCAACGGGTGAGGCAAGCTCTTACGAGGTATGGTTATACTGATTTAGTTGTGTATGCTCTTACTTATGCAACTAACAGTATTCAAGCAGAGTCTCTTACTTTTGAGGAGGCTATTATATCTGATTCGAAGGAATAGTGGAAGGATGCTATGGAAGCAGAATTGTTCTCATTATAGAAAAATCAGACATGGTCATTGGTTCTAAGGCCTCCTAATCAGAAACTCATTCAGTCAAAGTGGATCTATAAAATCAAGCCAGATACAGGAGGTGAGAGCAAGCCTAGGTATAAGGCTAGACTGGTAGCCAAGGGCTACACTCAAAATGAGGGAGTTGACTTTCATGAGATTTTCTCTTCGGTGGTGAGGCATTCATCCATTTGATTAATTTTATCTATTGCTATTCACTTTGATATGTTTGTTGAACAGATGGATGTCACCATAGCTTTCCTTCATGGTGAATTGGAGGAAGTGATCTACATGGCTCAACCTAAGGGCTATGAGGTGAAAGGAAAGGAAGACATGGTTTGTCGTCTTCACAGGTCCATCTATGGACTGAAGCAATCGCTGAGACAATGGTATATCAGGTTTGACACCTTTATTCTAAAGCACGGGTTTCACATGAGCTCATATGATGCCTGCATGTACTGGAAACTATCTTAGAAAAGTACATACACTTATCTACTTCTGTATGTAGATGATATGATTCTAGTGTCTAAGGATTATTCTGAAATCTGTGATCTCAAGAAACGATTGAGTAGTGAATGTGAGATGAAAGATTTAGGTGAACTGAAAAGGATCTTAGGCATGGATGTGAAAAGAGATAGGGAGAAAGATTTGTTAACCATTTCGCACGAGAGTTATATGTATAAACTGCTTGAGAAGTATAATATATCTGGTTGTAAGGCAGTTTCTACACCCTTAGCATCTCATTTTAGGCTTTCTTCGTCTCAGTGTCCTGTTACTAAACAAGAAAGCTTAGAGACGACTAATATTCCCTATTGTAATGTTGTTGGAAGTATTATGTATTTGATGATTTTTACTAGGCCTGACTTGGGATATGCTATGAGTATTAGGTTTATGTCAAATCCTGGGAAGGAGCATTGGAATGCAGTTAAATGGGTGCTTCGATATTTGAAAGGTAGTGCTAGTGTATCATTGTGTTTTAGCAGGGATTGTGATAATTCAGCACTGTTGGAAGGTTTCACATATGCAGATTATGCTGCAGACCTTGCAAAAGAAGGTCTCTATCAGATCATATTTTTTGTTTGCTTGGTAATGTGGTCAGTTGGAAGCTTGCTCTACAGTAAGTTGTTGCCTTGTCTACTACTGAGTCAGAGTATATTTCAGTGGGTGAAGCTGTGAAAGAGGCGGTGTGGTTGAAAAGGATAGTTGGTGAGTTGTTGTCGCAGGAGTTCATTCCTATCGTCCATTGTGATAGCCAGAGTGCTATTCATCTTGCAAAGAATCCATCTCATCACGAACGGTCTAAGCATATGGATGTCAAGTTTCATTTTATCAGAGAAGTTGTGGCCCAGAAAGATGCTGAACTGGTCAAGGTTCTTACAGTTGAGAATGTTTTAGATATGTTAACCAAGATTCTTCCAGCCCATAGGTTCAAATACCTATTAGATGGGCTGAATATTAAATCTGGATGTTAGGAAGATTGGAGAATCAGCTTGGCACTTAAATATTCTTGTTATGAGGGAGATTTGTAGAAAATAACAAGGTATTTAAGTGGGTTTTTTTAAAAAAATTAAAGGCCCAATGACATTATCATAATTATTGAGCAGTGGCAAACTTGTAATTTTCTCTTCTTCTCCAAAAATAGGGTCTGTATTTGTGATCTTGAGGCTGGAAAAAATAGAGTAGCCACCACAGGATGAAAAACAAGACACGCTCGTCCGAAGCGGTCTGAGAGAGAGCGAGAGAAGGGAAGCCGCTGGTATCAAAGCCGTCCGCTATGTGAGCGTGGGCATGGGTCTCCGTCAGCGCGGATTCGAGTGTGGGTGTCGAGTCCTTGAAGAGTCGTGCACCAATTAGAACTTGGGTGTCGGGTCAGACTTCGCCGATCTAACCAGCGGTGTGGGCTTGCATCTGTCGAGCCGGCGGTTCGCCATGGTAGCTGCGTCCGGCAGTGGTTGTCGGGTGAGAGAGAGGAGCAGGTCTGCACTTGGTTCGCCAGTCAGAGGCGGATAGCATACTATTTTGGGCTGTTTTGCAGCGAGTTGTTCTCAGCTTTCAGAGACGACGTTGTGTGCAGATCTCTCAGTATTAGTGGATACCGAAATTACAGATTTGTGAATTCGTTGATTATCTGTAATTTGTAAAATTCCTTTATTGCTCATTAATAAATTAATTCAAGCTGGTTCTCAAAGTGGATGTAAACCAAATTGGTCGAACCACTATATATCTTGGTGTTCTTTACTGCTTTCGATTTATTTCTGCTGATTGTTTGTGTTCTGTTTGGCCATCTAAGTTAGGTTCAAGAACTCTCACATTTTTTTTAAAAAATTAATCCCATAGACACTACGTCCACCTCCAAATTTCTTCATTTCTTATCTACTTTCTACCAATGGTTTTAAAAATCTAGATATAATTTAAAAACTAAAAAAATAACTTTTAAAAATTTGTTTTTTTTTTGAAATTTCGCTAAGCATTTAACAATTATACTAAAGAAAGATGAAATTCATTGTAAGAAATAAGAAGAAAATAAGCTTAATTTTCAAAAGCAAAAAACAAAAAACAAAATGGTCACCAAATGGGGACTAAAAAAAGTAGTTTTTAAGAACTTGTTTTTGTTTTAAGAATTTGGTTAAGATTTAACCTTCTTTTACTTTAGAAAGATGCAACTAATTGTAAGAAATTAAGAGAAAATATACTTAATTTTTTTTAGTATAATAAAATAGACTTAATTTTCAAAAACTAATAAACAAAAGACGAAATGGTTACCAAACAGAACCTTATGTTAAATAATAAGTACACGTACTTGCAATCTTTTTAGCTTCTTCTTTAGTGAGTTTCACTGCGAATCGATTGAAACTTCTCTTGTAGGTATAGACCACAGATTCTGGAGCAAAAGGGCTAAAGTACAAAACATACAAGATGATTACAACAATTAGGCTTTAGATGTTAGTTGACATTTTATAAACAATGACAGATTTAGTATATGATGTTAGTTTAACAGAAATGCCTCATTTTCTGTAATTTTTGTGGATTAACATAAAATTCATATAAGATGTCAGTTTTAAACTGCTATCTAAACGGTAGTTACAATGTCGGTTCTAAACAAAAGTATTATAAAGTTGCAACTCTTGTGATAAAAATCAGCCTAGTTTTCTATATATATAAATACATATTGTAAAAAAAAAATGAAGAAAGATTCGAGGAAGGCAATTAAGCTTAAAATAAATAGAATAGGTTGAATGTTTAGGTATTATGTAAATGAGTGGAATATATATACAGTGAACTGTGATGTAAATGAGCGGAATCAGGGTCGTCCTTCAGCTTCCCCATGTATACTATATAAATCTGCAATGTTTTTTAAAATAACAAGAAAAGAAAAATATGTAAAATAAACCCCATCATATGTATACATATATAGATACATTATAAGTATAGTTGCTCAACTTTTAATGTTTTATACCTTTTTGCCATCATCGTCGGAATCCAAGCTAGAAGCGAGCAATGTACTCAAGAAAAGGCTGAGAAGGAAAAGCTTGAAGATCAAAGAAAAAGACATAGCAGTGCTTCTTGTCATCAGGGAAAATCTATGATATCTTAGAAGGTGATTTATGAAAGTGAAGAATAAATGAAGAAATAAGGCCTTTTTATAGAAAAATTTGTTTAGATGTTGTTGTCCTTTCCCATCGAAACTGTTAGATGAATTTGCAAGCCCCCTAATAATTATTGGATATAAATTTTAGGTCGTTTTATAGTTTTGCTCTCATACATTTAGTGATATACAAAATTGTCAGTCACATTGTTTCTCCTTTTATTGACACAAGTGAGAATTTTTTTTTTTTTTACTAGAGGAGGGCAGGGTCAATAGGTGCACCTGTATCCCGAATACAAAAGAGATGCCTTCAATGAAAATGAATAATTACAAAGGAGATCTCGGGAAGAACTTAATGCCAATTCAACGAAAACCTATGAAGCACAAACACAGATAAGGCTACACAATACGGATACGATTGGATATGACGATTCGTCCATTTCTAAAAAACTAAGATACGGATACGTCTAAGTATGCGTTATTTTTTTTAATATATATATTTTAAAAAAATGAGGATACTGATACGTTGAAAATACATTTTTTTCTTTAAAAAAATCTAGGACATAGATAAATTTAGCATACAAGTTAATAACAATAGCATGAAATAGAATACAAAGACTAAAATACAATACAAAAAAAGCAACATCTAAGATGTTGAAATATAATAGTTAATAAAATGCAATAGAATAGGGACTCATATTGCAAAAAAGAAGAAGAAGAAGAAGAAGAAGATTAGAGAGAGAAGTATGAAGATAAATGAATAACTTAATGTTGAAGATATCCAAATGGTTTGTATTTTGGTGGACTTTATGGGGGACTCAAATGTGAAGATGGAGATTATATGCTTCTAGTCTAGGGTTTTGTCCATTATTTATTTATTTTTTTCATTTAGTTTTGGACTCGAATAGTGAGTTTTTTAAATAAGTTGCCTAATTATAGATTGAAAAAGATTAGATGAATTACTTGTTTTTTTTTCTTAAAAAAAGAATACACATAGAAATAGATACGTCAAATCGTGTGTCAGATACGTATCTGAAAAGTATTTGGAGGTATCGGTATCCGATACGTGTCTGATACTGATCCTTTGTCTCACATGAAGTATCTATGCTTCATAGACAAAAACAAAACATCAAAGGAGATACTAGAGAAAAGCCTTCTCGTTTAATGAAATATAAAGAGATACCATAATTACAAAAAGGGGGTGATTTAGCATACCATGAAGTTGTCGTGAATAAAATATATGTTGTGTTGTGGCAAAATATTAGTATTGTTTCCCACATAAAAAAAATTCAAGAAAGTCATGAGCTCCAAGAACAAAAACACAATAGGAGGCTATACCTTTGGTTTCAAATTGTTCCGATTAGACACACTTTAAGTTTGGTTGTACTAACTTAGTTAAAGTCTCTTTATATATTCTCTAGTGTGAGTGTAGGAAAATAGTGTAAGTATTATAAAAGTTATGAGAGAAAGCTCTTGTAATTGAGATCGGAGAGAGAATTATTTTCCTGCTCGTGGTTTTTTTTCCAATTGGTTTGGAGTTTTTTCATGTTAATTCTTATATTTCTAGTTTTATTGTTTTGTTTTAACTTCTCTATTATTTTTCTGCTTATTCCAGCGGTAGCGGTGAGAAGCTTTTCCTAACAATATCCTTCTAAAGATAATTAGCCAAATATTCCATAAACTGGCATCCGCCAAATTACTCCAGAGGACCTTCATGTTAGAGGAATGATTAAGTTGAATAAATTTATCAATGATGTTGTCCAGAGAATTGGAAAGAGTAAAGGAGGAAACACTTTTGAAATAGGAGTAAAATATCTAATTTTATCACCCAAATCTCTATTATTGTTGTAGATGTGATTTTTTTTCTCTTACTCAACTTAATTCTTTCTCCATATTCAAAACTCATGTCATTGTCACATAAGTTTATTCTGGTTGAATTTTAACATTTTCCTTTAATTGAAAATTGTTAAAAGAAATTGAAACTATTTTTAAACAATAAACACTCAATTGAAAAAAAAAATTATAAATTCAATCGTAGAGGCAAAAGATATATATATTTAGCCATAGAAGTATTACACTTATTGTTTGAGGAAATTATTTTAAATGATAAATCTGCTGAAAATATTTACAAATAATAATAAAATATCACAGTCTATTATTTATATTCATTATGATAAACTATTTAAAATATATTTTGTGTCAATACTTACATAGTTGAATGAGAAACCATTTACTTTTTGAGGTCATAGGATGAAATTCTTACCTCCACATAATTGTTATATGATGTGACAAGGCACGAATCTTGCACATGATATTTGTTTTGTTTTGCTTTATTGCATTATTTAACTTTTCTTGGTTTTCGACGTGTGTTCCACATGATTATTGGTTTTTCAAACATAAAATTAGTAAATATAACTTATAATAATATTTTGCTAGTAATTATATAATGATAATATTTTTATTAACATGTAGTTGTTAATCTTAAATTATTATCTTTCTAAAACAAAAAATCTTAAAATCATTGATTGATCACTTGCAATTTCAGACATCTTCCTTTTTCCTTCGAGTAATGCTGTTTTTTTTAAAGGGAAAAACACTGCACGTTGTTGTTTCTTCATTATTCTAGGTTAGATTATAAAAAATATCCCTAAATATTCTAAGTAAAAAATATTTTTAAACTTTCAAAAATTTTAAAAATATCATTAAGTTTTTAAAAAAGAGTTAAAAAATATCCCTTTCATTAGTTTTAGATCGAAACCGTTAAAGTTTTATTTAAAAAATACCCCTTGACTTTTAAAAGTTTTAAAAAAGAAACCTAACTTAAAAAGTTAAAAAATTAAATTCATTGGTAGTATATGAATATAAACCTTTAATATATCTCATTGCAAAAATAATTTTAGAATTAAAATAAAATTAAAATAGTTTCACCGTTAATATGGTGATCAATTTGCTTGAAGTTTTCTTATGTTAAAAAAGAATCAAATTTTAGAAAAATTATATAAATATCCTCATTTTTTTCATATAGAGACTTTCATTTTCTCTTAATTTTCAATTGTTAGCTTACACCAATTTTCTCAACAACCAAAATAAAAACCAACATTTTCATAACATCTCACAAATTTTCAAAATTGAAATCTCCCCTTAAAACATGTCAAAATGAAAAATAATCAAATAAAAAAAACGTATTTAGCTATCAACAAACTACTAACATAAAACTTTGTTAAGACATTTAAGTTTTAAAATTCTTAGGTGCTTCCTTTATTCTCTTTCTTCTTATTATAGTTCACGTACCGTAACTAAAGAAAGGAGGGGTGAAAAAAGATGGAAAATAGAGAAGTAAGATAGTGTTAATAATATTTGTTTAGATAACAATAAGGGTACTTTTGAATTTTTTAAAGTTCAAGAGTATTTTGAAACTTTTGAAAGTTCGAGGGTATTTCTGACATAAAATATTAACGGTTTCCATCCAAAATTAAAGGTATGGGTATTTTTGAACTCATATTGGAAGTTTAAGGATATTTTAAAACTTTTAAAAATTCAAGGATATATTTTGAGGTAAAGTATAAAGTTTAAAGGTATTTTGTATAATTTAGCAATTTTTCATAAAAGGACAAGTTGATTATTGATCAAACATTTTTCTAATAAAGTATGATAGTTTTGTAGTACTAAAAAAAGTTCCAGGTAGAAAATGAATGAATTGAGGAAAGTGAAACAAACTGAATTATGGGATGAGAGAAACAAAATTGAATTTGGAGGAAAATGATGAAGATCGTACAATAATGCTAATAAATAGATGAAAGATTGGACTTTTTACGAAAGGATAATGCTTAAATTTGGCATTAATTTAAAACAAAAATAGAGAGTTATCATCATTTTTCCTAATTTTCTATAAACAACAAAAACTGTACTCAATCTTCATTAGTAAAGAACTTGGATCTTCTTGTGGACGTAGCAATCTTGTCGAAACACGTAAACTCTGTGCTTCATCTTCTTGCCTTTATCTTTCCTATTCATATGACTGTCTTCTTTCTGCAAATCACGTGCTATACACTCACTACTCAAATCGCGTACTATACACTCACTATTCAAATCGCATCGAATAACAGAGTATCGAGTTCAATCGTGCATCGATCGTTGCTGTCGAGTTGATCGTTTTCACCTTTGAGTGGCACCGAGTATTGTTCAAGAATCATCGAGTAAGATCGAGTATTAGTTTAATTGTCATCGTGTTTCATCGAGGATTTAACAGAGAACTCGGGAGTCGATGAAGGGAATTCTCATCGAGCATCGAGTAGGAAGACATCGATCGTCGAGTATCGATCATCGAGGATTTAGCAGAATATTTCTTAACCTTTTCTTCATCTTTTTCAGTGTTGATATTTGAGTATTTGGATCTAGTGAAGAGTGGTTAACCCAACAATAAATGTATGAACGATTGGTGAATAGTTAATTTGAAATTTACGGTATTGGATTTTGAAATTTCATTTAGGATGACGGAAGTTTTTTTCTTAAAAAGAAGTTATGTATTAAACTGTTGACTCAATGGGCTTTTCTGCTCATTAATTCTTTTATTTTAATCTCTCGTCTAGGTAGCTCTTGAGTTTCGATCAACATTAGCTGCTGAGTATTTGCATTTTTCATCATACATCTAGAAATCAAGTCTCGTTTTGTTTATGAACTTCAATCTTACTATATATTTGGATGATAACACGTCTTCATTTATTGATGATTTTAGTGTTTTGAGTGTTCATAGCATAGAGCTTAGACAAACGTTTCAAACACATTTTGAATCGCTTAAATTAGACATTAAATGAACAAATTGTGGCAGAAAGAAGATTTGAAAGAAGAATCTTATGTGGTGATGACATGGTACACATAGACCAATCTCATGACAATATGAGCTGAAGAGATAATAAAGACGTGATGCTAAATCAACTCATTAAAGTATTCAAATCATGACACATGGCATTATCCAAATACTCTTTTTTTTTAATTAAAATAATTTAAAAGGATGAAATTTTAAAAATCAATTCAAAATAAAATTAAAAAAAAGGTGCCAACGGATCTTTTTTTAATCTACTATTATTATTATCATTTTTATAATATCCTTTCCTTATGTTGCTATTTAATCTCCATCTTTTACTCCTACGATCCCTCGTCCAATGGCCATTTTCCAATCCTACATAAATCTCAATAATTGGTTGGAGTAGATTTTATCGTCTAGATCGAAACAAATAATCTAATCATATCAACTCAAAATTAATGTAATAGTGGTAGCACAGATCAAACACACGAAATCCTCGAATTTCTCAATTAAATAGCTTTTAGTCCAAGGGTAACCAAAGAGGGAGTTTTGTGAAATTGTTTTGTTGCAAATAAATTTAATTGTATAAAATAAAATAAAGTGTTGAAATTCAATTTGAGAAGGCCTAGTTTGAGTTGTTTCGAAATTCTCCTAGTCAATGTATTCGATCATAGAATTCTCATTGCTAGAATCAAGTAATTGTTTATATCTAATTGAATTAATTGGAACGACAAGTTAATTCGACCTAACCAACTAATTAGCCCAATTTAAATCGATGAACAACATACAAATTTAAGTTGGCCTAATTGCATTAAGATCTAGGACAAAGTTAGATTGAACATCTAACAGGAACACTCTTAATTAAATATTCATGGAATCAATTCTAAGTTGGTTAGAACAATACTCATCCAAATTGATTCGCAAGCTAACCTAACCTATTGCTTCTAGACTATCAACACAAGATTATATGTCATGTATTAAATGTCAAGCAAAAGTGATAATCATAAATTCCCAAAAATCCAATAATATAATCATAATCAATCGAGAGTTAAATTGAATTCGACAATTACAATAAACTAGTTTGAAATCTCAAAAATATATTGAAATAGGTATAATAATCCTAAATCCAAGCTAGAAATGATTACCTTAGCTCATAATATTCATGGTAAATGCCAAGGAATTGTACAGATACATCCTCAAACAAATAATAGAAGAAAAATGGAGAAAAATAGTGTAGAAGTCGGCTAGAATCGGATCTCCCCCGTCTCCCTTGTTTCGATAATTCGACAAAAAATATATTTATAAAACTGGCACAATGTTGCAGTACTGAGAGCACCGTTAAATAAATTATTTGTAATTTTAGGTGAATTGAACTTTTCACATTGGACATACATAAAGTTTAATAACAACAAACACACTGTAATTATAAAGCTTGCAGCTCAATTTCCAATCCTCAATAACATAAATGAACAATGAATGTAACGAGTGATTTGGACTTGTTATATCATTATTGTTTTGGTATACAATTTAAATGTTTTGGATTGATCTCACAAACACACTGTAATTCTAAAATGTTTAGCTTGATTTTCCATTATGAAAAATCAAATGACTGAACAATCAACATAAATTAGTAATATTTAACTTTTAATTCCATGTACAATAATTGTTATATCATTACTGTTTTTGTATACAATTTGAATATTTTGGATTGATTTAAAAAACACACAGTAATTCTAAAACGTTTAGCTCAATTTCCCATTATGAATAATACAAATGACTGAACAACCAACATGAATTAGTAATATTTAACTTCCACTTCCATGTACAATCATTGTCATATCATTACTATTTTTGTATATAATTTGAATATTTTGGATTTATTTCACAAAGACACTATAATTCTAAAACGTTCAGCTCAATTTTGCCCATTCTGAATAATACAAATGATTGAACTACCAACATAAATTAGGTTTAAGTATTACAAATGACTAAACTACCAACAGAAAAGTAAGATAACAAACCACAATATCAATGAAAATAACAATTCCTTTCATAAACGCAGTTAAGTTTGAAAATTAAAGAACTGTTTAAAGAGGGAAACAAACTTCAAAGTAAAGAAAAACAATACTAAAAAAATATAACACTATAAGTGCATTCAATGACATATGGGATCTTTGCAAGACCTACAATTATGACCCGCTTTACCACACCGACTACAACAAACTGTAGCTTGTTTTCTAAACAAGATGCAATTCTTTTTTTCTTAGGCCTCCCAGCTGTTCGTTTGACATTAGAAGGAAGAACTGGATCATTGCCAATTCCATGAATTGTAGTGAACATTGCCAATAGGTTGCATTTCCTTTTTGTATAAAACAAAAGTAGATTGGAAAAACTATAGAAATCATGTGCGTATGACTATAGTTGAAGGTTCCTACAAGACAATGCAATGCATGTATGAGAGCACGAGATCATGTCTAGGTACCAATGCCGACATGAGTAAGTACGATTCATAATGTTAATAACAAATTAGTCAGAGTGATCATGCACTTCAAATTCATACTGGTTAATGGGGTATAAATACAAAAGGAAAAAGAAAATGAACGATAAACTTACAATATTTATATTAATAATAGACTCAATCGAATACAAATAATGTATAAATAAAAAGAAAACTTACATCCATTGACCTACTGTCACTTAAGGCTGACCGAATAATGTTCTCTACATACAATGACAATTCAGAATGCTTGAAACTCCAATGACTACGACGTTTGTAAAACCATTTTTGAACCAAACTACAGATAAATTCAAGGAGACCAATAATGGGTAATTCGCTTGCTTCATTTAAAGTTGCATTCATGCATTCAGATATATTAATTGTCATTAAGGAATATCTTTTCCTCCTATAAAATGCCTGAGCCCATTTGGATTTGCCAACATCCTCTAATTTAAACCTAATGGACAGAGCAACCTCATCCAACTGCCTCATGTAATACTCAAATTCATTACTTTTATATGCTCTTGCACACATATGGAAAGTGTCTTCCATTGGACATGACTTATGGTTCTTAACAAGGTTCTTATACAAATGAAATGCACACAACCTGTGTATCATAGAAAGAACTAACACCCTTGGCTATACTTTTATGACCATCCGACACAAATAACATGGTCGTTAGAATCCTAAAAAAACAGCTTTAAGATTAAGAAAAAAACCAATACCATGATGCATCATTCTTATAATTGACAATGGCAAATGCAAAAGATACAATCTGTGAATTGCCATCAAGTGTGCAAGCAAACAATAATGTTCCCAGAAATTTGTTCTTTAGACCAGCACCATCAACTGACATAATAGGAAAACAGAATTTTCATGCATCTATGAAAAATGGCCATAAAGTAATACTTAAACCTACATTCATCATCAGATTCTTATGTTATATATGTTCCTGTGACGAATAAATATTTAGATTGATTATACAAGACAAAATAGACTGTATATAATTACTTAAGCTAAATATAGACAAGAAAAATACCAGGATTGTTTTAAATCAACGTAGCTGAAAATGGTGACAAAACGACATATGAGAACTCAAGAGTGCCTATAAGGGAATTGAGGACAATCTCACAACTTCTCTAAGCTTTATCATAACTTGTCTTCTCATATAGCTTACAACATCACAAGATTGCCATAGGAATTTGTCATTCACTTTAAAAAATGACTTTGTACACTCAGCAACAATGTAAGATGTTCCTTGCTGATGACCATCTTTAACAATGTCAATAGAGCAATGATGAATATCGATGTATTTCTGAACCATCCACACACCACCCCCTCTATATACTGATGCACGTAGATACCACCCACAAGACATATCCTTGCAACGAATTTCAAATGAAGTTTTGTTTGACCTAGTAGTAGTAAGTTCAAAACTGTTTTTTAGAGCAAACAAACAAACTGCTTTCTTCAATACTAACTTGCTAGCAAAAAGTAAACCTACTCTAATGGGAATACCAGATTGAAAGGAATCGAAACCTTGAAAATCAACGATTTCAGTATTACCTGCAAGAGGTTGGGAAGAATGATCAATGTTTATTAATTCATTATTCAAATACAATGTATTTCAAATGTTTGGGGGGAGGGGAGGAGTAAATGAGACATTTGATAACGCTATTGTCAACCAAAAAATATCTTTATCTTCGACAATGCTAACAATATTTGAATTGGCAGAACCAATCTAGTACATTGTCAAACGAGATATAGTTAGCTCACCGGAGGAAAAAAGTTTATCGTGGATATATTCCACAAATTCTTTGAACGATGAATTTTATGCAAAGTGCGCCTCAATTTCGAAAATCATGATAGTGAGACATGATCAACCTCTACAGATAAATCAATTTGGGGGAAATTTGATAACACTAACATCAACAAAAAAATATCTTTATCTTCGACAATGCTAACAAGATTCGAATTGGCAGAACCAATCTAGTACACTGTCAAATGAGATATAGTTAGCTCACCGGAGGGAAAAAGTTTATCGTGGATATATTCCACAAATTGTTGGAATGATGAATTTGATGCAAAGTGTGCCTCAAAATTTCGAAAATCATGGTAGTGAGACATGATCAACCTCTACATATAAATCAATTTGGGGGAAATAACATCAATAAAAAATATCTTTATCTTCGACAATGCTAACAAGATTCGAATTGGCGAAACCAATCTAGTACATTGTCAAACGAGATATAGTTAGCTCACTGGAGAGAAAAAGTTTACCGTGGATATATTCCACAAATTGTTGGAACGATGAATTTGATGCAAAGTGAACCTCAAAATTTCAAAATCATGGTAGTGAGAATTCTCATCCCTTCGACCAGTAAAGTAGAGTCTAATCCATTGTAAAGCCATAGAAAAATAGTAGCTTGTTAAAGAAACCACAAGAAAACATAAATCGATGAACACTTTGTGTGAGTAACTATAGTTATGACAATGTACGGAGTAACAATCCAACTGATTCTTGTGTAATCAATGCATGACCATTTTCTTAGGAAGTGATATTTCTTTTTCCCAAATCGTTAAAATAATAGAAAAAATAATATATACAACTAATTTATTAAGAACGTAAGAAATATATAGCTAATTTATTAAGAATGTATGTATAAAATTATGAAAAACAATACACATATCTAACAAAAATTGAATAAGAATAAACCAATATATGGATATTTCAAATATAAATTTGGTAGAAAAATCTGGATATTTAATTAAGATGAGATAAATTCAAAAAGTGGTTAAACATAATCTGAAATAATAATAAAATATAGAGACTAAGTTAATTACAAAATTATGAGGGCAGTTGTCTTTGACGAATATCAACAATTACCCTGTATATATACCTTGACCCTGTTTTCTTAAAACGGAAATTCACAGGTCATGCAACAACTATAAATTACAGCATGCTAACAAGATAATCAAGGAATAGAGTATGCGTACTTTTGAAGAACCATTATTAAAACTCCCTCGATCAGTATACTAGTGTCCACAACAACACAGCCCTCGAATGCAATGACTAGTGCAACACGAACACCAGCACGAACACAATAAATCAATGATCATGAACCCAACGAATGGCCTCCAGATCCTCGAAATCAATCGAGTTGAGTGAAGATACCACTACAATGGTTACCTTGGTATTCTCAATATGAGAATCCATAAGTTGTGGGCTCTGTATAAACTTGGCTTGAGGAAGAGACTGGGGGACAACAATCATGTAGACGATCAAGCAAGTGGGAGATAGGATGTTGTCCATTGTATAGATAATATGCTTGATCGTGTAGAAGATGACAGCCTATCGTATAGACAAAGCCACACAATCGTTTACCTATGACCAACTGAACACATATCGTATAGTCAATGTTCCATGATCGTTTAGTCTCTCTATGAGCTATCACTTAGTGAAAGACTTTTACTTGATAGCTTTATTGTGAGTTCTTTCCGAAAGTAGCAACTCTACAAAATTAGAAAAATATTTTTCCTTCTATCTCACGGTTATCAGAAAACCACCAATAACCTCCTACTCAATTGGTTATTTGAGAAGAAGAGATAATTATTAAATAATTAATATTATTATAAATAAATATGACAACCAACTTACCATATTATATTTATAACCTATAGTTTTAATATTTCATTTCATGAAACATACAAACCATAGTTCTTTTTCTATTTTATGGTACTTAATGTATCTCATACATCACACCAATTATATCATATATAAATGAATTTCTTCATGTTAATTTGAACACTTCAAACTAACTCCAATAACTGATTCTCAACTTGAACATCGAACTACCAAGGGGACCTTATGGACCTATAACTTAAAGCTCCAATGATAAGTGAATAACTGACTAAACTCTTTAGTCACGAAATCCACAATCCGTTAACTGCCGGACACTCCACTAAAGATCAACTACTGCACTTTCTTCACTACAGATATATTTATGTGTCCATATCAACCAATCAACAATGCGATAACCTTTCACAGATCGCTCGTAAGTACAGCTGGGCTAATTTACCATTATGCCTTTGTAGTTACATCTAACTCCTTAAGTACTATTGATTCCTCTAATGAACATAAGTCATGGTCCTACTATGACTGAGTCCTCTCTTCCAAAGAGAGGTCGTGACCACAATGTACAAGACTTGAAATCAGCCTTTAAGGGAGCAATCTATCTACTAACCTCTATTTCGGGGAATGAGTGAATTCCATCTTGTGTAACTGAGTTTCTAGCTCCCCAATTAGACAAATCCCCAAAAAGGTAGGCTTGTTGAGTTAGCAATCTAGCCAGTCTCACCCACACTAATCAAAGAACCATTCTCAATGGCAAGAGTTCCCAAAACACTTAGGATTAAGGTCATGTCACCTATGCTCGCTTAGATGAGATGTAAATCTCAAGTATCAACGACATTATATAAAGAGACTATTCATCTCGTGGTCTGGTCTTATACAAACTCTTTGTATAGGGCACCCCCACTTGTATGTCTCCACATGAATGGTTAGGATCAGACCATCTGTATATCTCATATAAGGTATCCTTCCTTTATCTTTATACTACAGACCTTTTTAGGTTATTACTTAAGGAATGATCCACTTGTATATCTCATATACATGCTTAGGTTTACATACAATAACCAAAGATATTTATTTATTGGATATAAGAAAATGCAAAATAAAATAACTCTTATTTTATTCATAACAATGTGTACAATGTTTACAAACTACGAGACTCCGGGAGAATAAGGACACCAATCCCAGTAGTGCATGTCATGTGAGTTGCCATAATTCTTATTCTTGAGCGGTTTTGCCATTTTTCAGAATGAAACTTTAAATTATGTCATATGCTCCAATTTCCCTTCCTAATAAACTTCCTTCTTTGCTCCTTCTTTTCATATTAAGCGTTCGGGTTTTTCCTTTTCTTTTTTTCATTTTATTGAGCAAAAGTTCAAAAATGAGTATACCTAAAAGCCCATAAATCTTCTTGAAATCTATTAAGTAACCCATAAGAACTATTTAGCCAAGATTGCTAGAAACGTAGACAACTACCACCAACTTCCATTTTTCCAAGCTTTTTCTTGAAACAAAAAGCTTATAAAGTTGAATCATTGGATGAAAGTAAATTCAGTGTACTTTCGCATTATCTAGAACTTTCAATGCTTAACACAGTTCTAAAAACATTCTCGATCAATCTGCAACCATATACACAAAGGAAGCATTTGGATTGAGGAAAATGGAATGGGACTAAACGTAGGAATGAATAAGAGATACATACTCTTTGTTGGTACAAATTTTGAAGATTTAGATATGGAAAATAAGCTATTTTCATGTATCATCTATATTCATGAATGATGCTCATCCAAAAGTGTGGGTTTTCTTGATGCACATTCTCTCTTCTCTTTTAATACATGAAATTATTCTTTTTATTTTATATCTTATCGAAATTAATTAATTTAATCTTGTTTAAAAAATAATTAATTTAAATTAATTATTATATGAAAATAAAATTTCTAATATAGAAAACTATATTAAATTTAAATTATAATTTTTGAATTTAACTAGTCCAATTTTATAAATTAATTAATTATGTTTGAAATATAATTTTTTTTTTAAGAAAAGAATTTATATATTATTTGGGTTCAATAAATTAGTTATATATATAGAGAGAGACTCTCTTTTATTTAATAAAACCGTAAAAAATTGAAGCATGAGAACAATTAATTATAAAGTATATATGAAGCTAATTAATTATCATTATGGTTAATATTTTATGAGATTATTTTTAAATAATTGTAATTAGATTATTGTTGATTAATTATAATTTATTAATTTTTAATCACAAAGGGTTATATTTATTCTCTCAAATTAATTTTGATTGGTTTATTAATTAATTAATCATAATTATATAAATTCATCACATCATTCGTTCAAATTATGTAATCATGATTAATTTTATAAATTACATAAAAATATAATTTGTTTTTATAAAAATTATGATAACATTTTCATACACAACCAAATAGATCCAACATTCTTAATTTTTGGATATCTATAAAACTTAAACCAAACCACTTCGGAGTTAATTTAAAACTCTTTAACCAAATTTAAAGGGGTCTACGAACTCTATTACATAATACTTAAATATCAAATTGTGCGGTTTGAAGGATATCTGGTGTGGCTACTTAAAAGCCACACATTTCTTTTTCCTTTTTATTTCTCCTCTTCTTTTTTTTCCTACTGTTATTTATTTTTTAAAAAAGTAATTCATCTCTTTGGTTTTTCAATTTCTTTAAATTCCATTTAAATTCCAAGTTTTTCATCCAACAACACCTAATAGAAAAGATAGTAGATATTATGTACTATCTAAGGACAGAGGAAGTTTGAGTGTCACGTAAGAGATGTCATTTTTATTCAATCTAATTCTATTTTTATATATTTAGAAAGTTTAAAAAAATCATCACATAATAACCCAGAAATTGTAATAGAAAAGAAAAAAAAAACATGGTTTGTGATAGCTCTAAAAAAAAAAAAAAAAAGCTATAATTCCTAGTTTAACTCAAACTCGTTAATAGATTTTTGTTAATATCCTCTTTTGTAGGTATCAAGTAAACAAAAGGTAGAACCGAGCGTTTGGAGCCAAACGAAGTTAATTTGAAGCAATTTAGGGGTAATTTGAGCATCCGAGCTTCAAAGGAGTGAAAATAATCAAACTTCCCCTGGCATGAGCGTCGCAACGCTCATTATGTCTAAGCCTGATGCTATCCCAATGTTGAAATGCAATAGCTGAATATACAGGGCAGCGATGTAACGCTCCAACTACCTCCTATATATACCTTTCAGCTTTGTTTTTAGGTCAAATCATGTTAGATTTTATGGAGGTTGAGGAAAGACCTTGTTTTCTTCTTCCTCCCTATCTTTTTAGCATCATTATGTAAGTTTTATTCATTTTATTTTGGATTGTATGCTTGAATTGGATCATCGTTGAATTTGTCTATGAATTGTTTAGGTAAATTCCATCTAGTTCTTGGATTAAGAATTCTTTGCTTATTTCTCGCGTCTTCTGGTTTAATTGGTGTTTTGCATTTTTAAATTATGTTTTTTTTTAATCCTCTTTAATTTCTATACACTTGATTGTAAGGTTGGCTTTTCACGCATAATTGTGCATGGCTAATTGATTTTTAGTTATTTCACATTCTTACCTGAAAGTCTAGCTAAAATCCACAGTAGTATTAGTTAATTCTATATTTGATGGCTATTCCAAGAATGCATGAATTGCTAGGTTTAAAGATAAAATTGGTTAATTAAATATGACTTTCTGGACAATTAATCAACACAATTGAATCCTAAATCGTAATGCATGTGTTTTTAGTTCTATATGACCTCTATCGAATCCAATTTAGAAGCATGTAGATTAGTTAAGGTATGACCTTTCTGACCTTAATTAATAATTAGGATGCTTTCTCAGTGAAATCCTTGCTAGATGTCCGCCATTGTGGAGGCTTGTTCGATCGAATCAAGGAGTAGTTGTACATGCATAATTTGATTGCATTGTTAATTTGCAGAAGACGATGATAAAAATTACATTGAATGTCTATCTTGATTTGAGAACTAGATAAACCAATCCCTATTTACATTTATCCATCGCATTTTAATTTCTTGCATATTTTCATTTTATCCATTTTTACTGCTTTTCACAGTCAAATTTAGCTTAGAAGAGATTTAATTCTTGGCTTCTCTATGGTTCGACCCCGTGCTTGTCACTTGTGTGACCTAGTAGTATAAATAGTGGTTTGATGATTTATAAGTATTTTTTTTATTGGGTTTGGGGTTTATAAATGACGTAAGTTCTAGCCCAACAGTTTGTGATGATTTTAAAATCTTTATATTAGATAATCAAGTTTTTTTTTTTGAAAAAAAAAATCAAAATTTTCATGGTGTATAAAACATGCGGTTGTATGTAATTAAATTTAAAAAAGAAAAAGTTTTTTAAAGCTACCATTTTAAAGTTAGTTTAGATTTTGAATATATTTATAAACAGTACATTAAAAAAAAAAAAGCAAACAAAATCATAGTAAACTTAGTATGGAACGGATTGTAAGAAAATAAAAAAAAAAATATTTACAAATATAGAAAATATTCATTATCTATTTGGATAGACCACGATAGTTTATTATCTCTGTTTTTCTATATCATGATAAATATAGATAGTAGTCAGATATAGATAGTAGTCAGATATAGATATAGATAGTAGTTTATCCCGAACTATCATTGATAGACGGTGATATTTTATTATTATTTATACATATTTTTAGCAATTTTTTTATTTATAATATTTTTCCTTTTATAATTTTTTTAAAAAAATAAAAACTAAAATTAAAAAATATATATCCAACAAGACTTAAACAATCAATATCACAAGCAAAGAGAATACTATTATTTATCAATATTAGTGATAGTACACATAAACATATTTCAAGAGATGCCACGACTTTGACTAGATGACAATGGACAAGCAAAAATGAAATAGTGAAGGAAGCAAAGGGAATACTTTCCTTTCTTTATTTTAAACCTTTTTTTTTTATTTTTAATTTCAAGGATAAATTAAACTAGAGAGAAGTGATTGTTATGGGGCTTCTCACAGTGTGTACACTATCGCTCCATATCAAAGAAGCAGAAACTATGGACTCTCTCATTGTTCCTCGAACTGTCAATTTAAATGATTTCATATCTCCAGTGCCATTGAATGATAGAACCTTAGGTTTCACTGTGATGGCAAGGCCTTTCGGGGCAGAAATCATAGCTTTATATGTTGATGCTCCAGACGCGACGCTCGTGAGAGTTCTGGTGAAGTATTGATTGAAGGTTTTCGAATGAGATACAGAAAGTCCAAAAGAAGGATAGTTTAAATCCCATACTCTACCAGTATTTGTAGAAATACAAACACTATTGTCATTAGTGATAATTCGAACCAAGTCGGTGGTGTAACCTTGACCACACAAGAATTTGACGTAGTCGGTTTCATTTGCATCATACACCAACCCAGGTGTTAATGCCTTTAGTGGGTTCACATGGCCTGAGCCATATGCAAACTCTGCCTGTGGATTGAACTGAGAATTCATGGGCGAAGCTGTACAAAGTGAATGGAGAAGGGTCAAGAAGTTGCGTAAATTTTGCAGGAACGTTTAAAATATGAATTTATGTGGTCCCATTCGATAATCATTTTATTTTATTTTTTGGAAATTAAACTTATGAACACTACTTCTTCTCTAAATTTCTTCCTCATCTACTTTCCACGGGTTTAAAAAACTAAGACAAATTTTGATAACTTAAAAAAAGTAACATCAAAAAGTTATTTTTGTCTTCGAAATTTAGCTAAAAATTCAACCATTGTACTTAGTAAAGATGCAAATTATTATATGAATTGTGGATGAAATAGACTTAATTTTGAAAAACAAAAATAAAAAATCAAATGGTTATCAAACGGGCTTTATATAATTAAATAACTATTCTCATCATGCTCTCTCCAAAATCTTGAGTCAAATCTTTTTGTTTTTACAACTATGATAGCATATTGAAGTTAAACAGGACGTTCCATTTCAAAACTAATAGGTAACAGAGATGTAACACCCATTTATCTTGTAAAGATGGTGAGGTCTCTTCATCTTGATAAGAACTCACACCACTTTATTTAATATAATATCAAAACTTATGAAGTTAAAACCAACATTTGGTAAAGGAAAGAAATCAAGATCAAATCGTAGAATGGTGAATCTCCAAATTAGAAAGATGATGAGTCCAAGCCATCTCTCCCCTCCTATGTTAATTGAGTCATATAAATGAATGTAATAATTACCAGTCGTCATGAGTGCTGACTTGATTGCAGCAGGAGACCATGTAGGATTGAATGTTTTAACATACGCTGCAATTCCAGTGACATGTGGGCAAGACATTGAGGTCCCTGAGATTATATTATAAAGTGTATCTCTAAGAATTCCACCAACAGGGGCAACTGGAGGCCATGCTGCTAGAATTTCAACTCCAGGAGCACTCAAATCAGGCTGCATTTGTTCAATTAAGTTCATGAAACTTGTTTAGTAATCATCTTATACCCACACCTTAAGAATATAGAAACACAAAGTTTATATAAATTTAACCTTTATAAGGTCTTTGGTTGCAGCATTAGGTCCCCTTGATGAGAAAGAAACTACAACAGGAGAAGGCGCATTATGCGTTGCAGTACTCTTGAAAATGGTTGCAGTAGGAAAGCTATTCATCGATATTTGATTAAAAAAAAAAAAAAAAAAAAAAAAAAAAAAAAGAAATCAAACCCCGTTAATATTGATAAATAATTCAATATATGTGCTACGAGATAAAAATCGATTCCATCTCAAAATCATTTTATCGTTGTTTAGGATGGCACTGGAAAAGAAAATAGTTTTGAGATGAATTCTAATATTATCTATTATTAAATTAGAGCCCATGAATCCAAATACATATTCTGTCCGAAAGAAAAATCAATCAATATTAATTGAAGAGGAAGTGATATACAAGTTTAAACATAGGACCTCTTACTTTGATACCATATTAAATTGTCAATTGACCCAAAAACTTTAAGCTAATTTTTAATTTGTTAATATAATTATATCTACATTTGAACACTTTGAGTTCACCTTTCGTTTCTTGATTGATATCTATATATCATATTAAAGAAAATATGAGGTTTCACTTTAAAACTAACCGAAAATGAGAGGAGTAACCTATGTATATTGGTCTCTCCATTTTTTTTCAATGAGGATTTCTCTATCATATATATTCAAGGAAAATTGTATAAGGTAGAAAAATAAATGAGCATATTTATAATTGTAGTTGGGTTTGCAAATTGTATTGGGTAGAAAAATAAATTGGCATATTTATAATTGTAGTTAGATATATCAAGATTATTTTATATTAGTTGTGTGTTTTTTTCATTTATTATTATAACTCTTGTTTTTTGTTCGCAACAAATGTGAGTTATCACTTATTTAGTTTTCATATTTTTTCTTTATTTTGTAGTTATGATTAAGCTTCTAATTGTTGTTTTCTTGTAGTGATCAATGGGATGATGGACAATGCTAATGTGAATTATAAAATTGTACTCGTAGGTATATTAGAAGTTCATCAATAGTAATACTATTGGATTTTTAGTATATTATAGTAAATCAAAATTGTAGAGTACATCAATAATCTACTAGACATCAATTGACAAACATACCAAATATTCGAGTATAATCATTAGTCTATCCGAAATCAATCAACAAACCTATAAATTTTCGAGTATAACCATTAGTGTATCAGATATCAATCTACAAGCATATTAAATATCTAATTCATCAACATACTATTAGATATGAATAAGCAATAATATTAAATACTAAATATTCCAAGTGTATCAACAATATATTCAAATATAAGAAATAAGTATATCAAACATCATCACTAAATATTTGAAGTAAGATATGCATGTATCAACAATATATCTACCACCATTAAGCATTTCAAGTGTATTAACAATATATCTAATATCAATCAACATTCAACTAATAACATGTTTTGAAGTAAAGCATGCACGTTTCATTTTATAAGTTTGATATTCTAAGTGGATTAATGGTATATCATATATAAGAGATAAGTGTATCATACATCAATCAATAACTATTTAAAACTAAATGTGAGTATATCAATAATACCAATCAACATTCTAATTTTATTAGCAGTATAGCTAACATCAATCAATAACTTATTATGAAATAAGCATGAGAATTTCATTTTATAATCATAATATTTTAAGTATATTAGCAGTATATCAGATATGAAACAACCCAATGAAACTAACCAACATTGGAAGGGTATTTTTGTTGGGGAACATACCGAGTATTATCAATGTAATGAGATATGATAGTGGCATCGTCTACGTCGAGAGTTGAAGAAGGCAAGGGATAGGAGAATTCACAATCCATCGTATTTTTATCTCCTTTCCCGAGGACACCCATTGCGCCACCTAAGCTAATGAACTCACTACTATCAACATTCGTTTCACAAAAGACGATTTTTCCCTTCACCAACTTGGGATCCACCGAGTTGTTAAAGCAGTATCTGTTCTAGACACGAATAAATTACTATCATCTATTACTGATAGATACTGGTAGATGTCTATTAGTATCTATCATTTATAAATACTTTGTCATGTTTGTAAAAATTTGGTTTATTTTATTCTATTTGAAAACAACTCTTTTTAAGATTTAGTCATCTCCTTTTAGAAAAATAGCCATAAATTGAAATGTTATTGAGGAAAGATGAAATATTTTGTTACGAAATGGTGAGAAAGCAAACACAAATGATATATACATATATATAGTTTTTAAATGCAAATTAAATTACCTCGAGGTCGAGTTATGGAAACCTTTATTGGGTATATCACGTCCAGCAACAAGGGGATACTGACCCTTCGTATCAAATGTGTTAATCGAAACTCCCTGTAAACTTCCACGAAAATATTATGGCCCTATATTTATCTTTCTGGAACCATACTACATTAATAGTAAATGATAAACATACAAGGAAGAGATTATAAGAAACTCTCAAACAGTAGATAAAGTATTACAATTACAAATGAGTTTATTCTTATATATAAAAAATAATAATGATTAGAAAAGAGGTTTGGATTATGCAAATCAGCCTCATCAGTAGGCTCATGACCTAAAGCCTTGGGTAACCTAATTCTAGCAGACAAAGTCGACCAAAAATCAAAGTTTGGTAGGGTATGAAATTTTCAAAAACATTCATTGTTGCCACGGGTTTAACCTCTGCTGGGTCATTCAGGTGGCAAGCGGTAATACTTAACACTAGTCCATCGGCCAATCTGTTTGGACCATCGTTGGATCGATCTGGACCGATCCAATGATCATATCATTGGACTTAACTTTATATGTGTATAATTTTTATACACTATATTATTCTAACTAAAAGTATTTTTTCTTTTTCTAAATACGTTTTGTTTGAAACACCATTTTGTCAATTTAGGCCCCGTTTAGTAACTATATGGTTTTTCGTTTTTGTTTTTGAAAATTAAGCATATTTCATTCACATTTTTTACAATGATTTGCATCTTTAAGTACAATAATTGAATTCTTAACCAAATTCAAGAAATAAAAAATAACTTTTTTAATTCTCAAAATTTGACATGGTTTTTTAAACCATCAGTGGACAATGGATAACAAATAAGAAAGTTAGAGGTGAAAGTAATATTTATATACTTAATTTTAAAAAACAAAAACTAAAAACAAAATGTTACTAAGTGATGCCTAGATGTCATAGTATTTAGTTAATAACAAATTTTGAAAATTGTCAAAAAAAAAAAAATAATAGTTAACCTTAGCATTTATGACTATGGAAAAATGTTCGGAGAAAATTAATAATATGACCTGAAAGCTATTTTTGTTGCCAATTTGCACTTTTGTGACAAACTTTCTGTCGGTGGTGCTTGCAGCAACAGAAAGAAGCCAGGGAGACAAACTTGTGGTGGTGAAGTATCTGGGACCGTCATTTCCGGCAGAATTGGATGTCAATATTCCTTTTTGCATTGCGTGGAAAGATCCAATGGCAATGGGATCTCGAAAATATTGTCGTGATTCATTCCCACCCACTGATAAAGATATAATATCGACACCATCAGCAATGGCATCGTCAAATGCTGCAAGAATGTCCAGATCCGAGCAACTATCACTCCAACATATCTTGTATGCAGCGATGCGCGCTGAGGGAACACCTCCTCTTGCCGTACCGAGTCCGAGACCGTACAAACTTGCCTTGCTCACTAGACCGCCAGCCGCTGTCGACGCAGTGTGCGTTCCATGGCCATTTGTATCTCTTGGACTTTCCACCTCACCACGGGGAAGGGGACGACCAATGTGGTATGCTCGTGCTCCAATAATTTTTCTAATAAAACTCATCAATGATTTGCATCTTTAATTAGTAATTTGTTTATCGGTGGGGAAAAAAACGAAAGAGGGAGCAAGTTTGTCTTACATATCTTTTCAAAAAAACTACATAAAAACATGAATAATACTTAGTTGTTACTGAGTTGTACTCATCTTTGTACAACCAAAAATATATTTTTTTATATTTTTGTGTGTAAAAGAGTGAAGAGCATAAGATTAGGTGCAGTCTAGACATTAAAAAAATTTCAAGGGTACTTTTGATTAGTAGTCTTAAAATTTGAAATTCTAAAACAATGCATAGACTAAGAAATAAAATTGTATTTCATGTTTTCAATATTTTATAATGTGTCTAGTGGTGGAATTAGAAACCAAGTCCCACTAAGCATTGTTCAAAATGTGTTTGCTAGATATATTTATAATCCATAAGAGTAGTTACACAGCTTAACATTTAAATATTCGACTCCTACCAAAATTTCACATCAAAATGAGTTATAACTAGTATTGTATTTTTATTATCAATCTCAAAGTTAGAGATTTGATTTCCACACCCCACATATTATCAAAAGAAAAAACTTTTAGACAAAGAGGGATCGATAGAGACACTATAATATCTCAACTAAGTTGACACATCCTTATAAATAAATAAAGGTTTTGATATAAGTTTATTTTACCTGTTGCAAGTGAAGTTGAATACTAGGCATGTGCCCTTCCATTTAGATGGTGGAGGACCAAAACCTTTATCATTGAAACTGGGAGACTCAGGCCAGATTCCAGTGTCAAAAACTCCAACAACTATGTTACTTTCCACTTGTTTTACCCGAGGAACATTTTTTGGAAAATTCATAAAATCCCATGATCTTGTCGTATGAAGTTTGTTTATTTTATTTGGGAACACAGATACCACACCCTCCATACCTGAAAAATATCTTTCAAATTATGTCTTAATCCCTAAAATAACTAAGGTCCTCATTGGATTGACTAGAGATTTTTTTTTCTTAAAGTAATTTTTATTTAAATTCATTTGATAAAAATCGTTTAAAATGCACTTTAAAAGTGTTTGAAAAACTATTTTGAGTGGTTGTCAAACACTTCAATTTTTTTCAAAATGACTTATCTTCAAAATTAAACGCTAAGTTAACAAAACACACCCTAAATTATGAAATAATAAGACTCCGATTGGATAACCATTTGGTTTTTTGTTTTTCAGTTTTCTTAAAATTAAACATGTATGCACTTATTCTACATCTAAATTTCTTGATTTATTATCTACTTTTTACAAATATTTAAAAGAACTAGCCAAAATTTGAAAACTAAGGTCCTGTTTGGTAACAGTTTGGTTTTTTATTTTTTAAATTAATTCCATGGACACTACTTCCACCTCCAAATTTCTTCATTTCTTATCTACTTTCTACCAATGGTTAACCTAGCTATAATTTAAAGATTGAAAAAATAGCTTTTAAGAATTTGTTTTTATTTTTGGAATTTTGTCAAGAATTTAACCATTATACTAAAGAAAGATGCAAATCATTGTAAGAAATAGGGAGAAAATATGCATAATTTTCAAAAACAGAAAAAAAAAAAAAAACAAAATGATCACCAAATGGGGCATAAAAAAGTAGTTTTTAAGAACTTTTTTTTTTTTTTTTTTTTAGGAATTTGATTAAGATTTAACCTTTTTTTACTTTAGAAAGATGCAATTAATTGTAAGAAATTTAGAGAAAATATACTTAATTTTTTTTAGTATAATAAAATAGACTTAATTTTCAAAAATTAAGAACCAAAAAACGAAATGATTATCAAACAGAACCTTATGTTAAATAATAAGTATACGTACTGGCAATCTTTTCAGCTTCTTCTTTAGTGAGTTTCACTGCGAATCCATTGAAACTTCTCTTGTACATATAGACCACAGATTCTGGAGCAAAAGGGCTAAAGTACACAACATACAAGATGATTGCAACAATTAGGCTTTAGATGTCAGTTGACATTTTATAAACGATGACAGATTTAGTATATGATGTCAGTTTAAAAAAATGCCTCATTTTATGGAATCTTTCATGGATTAACCTAAAATTCATATAAGATGTCAGTTTTAAACTGCTATCTAAACCGCAGTTACAATGTCGGTTGTAAACAAATGTATTATAAAATTGTAACTCTTGCGATAAAAATCAGCATAGTTTTCTCTCTCTATATAAATACACATTAAAAAAAATGAAGAAGAGGTTGAGGAAGACAATTAAGCTTAAATAAATCTGAAATAAATAGAATAGGTTGAATGTTTAGGTGTGATGTAAATGAGCGAAATATATATACAATGAACTGTGATGTAAATGAGCGGAATCAGGGTCGTCCTTTATCTTCCTCCCCATGTATACTATATAAATCTGCAAGGTTTTTTTAAAATAACAAGAAAAGAAAAATATGTAAAATAAACCCCATAATATGATACATATATATAGATATATTATAAGTATAGTTGTCCAACTTTTAATGTTTTATACCTTTTTGTCATCGTCGGAATCCAAGCTAGAAGCGAGCAATGTACTAAAGAAAAGGCTGAGAAAGAAAAGCTTGAAGATCAAACAAAAATACATAGCAGTGCTTCTTGTCATCAGGGAAAATCTATGATATCTTAGAAGGTGATTTAAAAAAGTGAAGAATAAATGAAGAAATAAGGCCTTTTTATAGAAATAAGGCCAGAGAAACTGTTAGATGAATTTGCAAGCCTCTTAATAATTATTGGATATAAATTTTAGGTCGTTTTATAGTTTCTCTCTCTACATTTAGTGATATACAAAATTGTCAGTCACATTTTTTCTCCTTTTATTGGCACAAGTGAGATTTTTTTTTTTTTACTAGAGGAGGGCAGGGTCAATGGGTGCACCTGTATCCCGAATACAAAAACGATACATTCAATGAATATGAATAATTACAAAGGAGATATAGGGAAGAGCCTAATGCCAATTCAATGGAAACAAGACATCAAAGAAGACACTAAAAAAAAACCCTCCAACGAAGAGATATCATAATTAAAAAAAAAAAGAGGTAAGCACACCAGGAAGTTGCCATGAATAAAATATCTGTTGTGTTGTGGCAAATTATTAGAATTGTATCCTACATACAAAAAAATTCAAGAAAGTCATGAGCTCCAAGTACAAAAGCATAGAAGGAGTTTATGCCTTTGATTTCAAATTATCCCGATTAGAAACATGTTAAGTTTGATTGTGCTAACCTAATTAAAGTCTCTTTATGTATTCTCTAGTTGGAGAGTAAGAAAAGGGTGTAAGTATTATAAAAGCTTTGAGAGAAATCTCTTGTAATTGACATTAGAGAGAGAATTATTTTCTTGCTCATGGTTTTTTTCAGTTGATTTGAATTTTTTTCACATTAATTCCTGTGTTCCTAGTTTTATTATTTTATTTTAACTTCTCTATTATTTTTATGTTTATTTCTGCAGTAGGACTAAGGATGATTAGCCAAATATTTCCATAAAGTGCCACCCACCAAATTACTCCAGAGGACCTTCTTGTTAGATGAATGATTAAGTTGAATAATTTTATCAATGATGTTGTCCAGAGAATTGGAAAGAGTGAAGGAGGAAAGACTTTTGAAATTGGACCAAATTATTAAGGAGAAAATTTTCTAATTTCCTAACCAAAATATCTATTATTGTTGTAGATGTGATTCTTTTCTCTTTTACTCATCTTAACTCTTTCTCCATATTCAAAAGTCATGCATTGTCACAGAAGTTTATTCTTGATGAATTTTAACATTTTCCTTTAATTGAAAATTGTTAAAAAAAAAAAATTGAAAACTAATTTTTAAACAATAAGCACTAAATTGAAAAAAAAAATATATATTCATCCCAGAGACAAAATATATATATATATATATAGTCAAATTAGTATTACACTTATTGTTTGGATAAAATATTTTAAATGATAAAACTGCTAAAAATATTTACAAATAGTAGTAAAATATCACAATCTATTTGTAGACTACTATTTGTGTCTATCATATATAGATAGTAGTCTATTATTGTCTATCACGATCTATCACAAATAAATTATGATATTTTTCTATTATTTATAAATATTTTGGCTCCCTATTATTTGTTTATTTATTTATTTATTTTTTGCGTGTCGAAAGAAGGCTAGAGTATGGTAATTTAGGTATTATATTAAAAATAATGGTAAATATACTTTTTTCTGTCTTAATAAACATAATCTTGAAAAATTTATTTCACATCCAAAGTTTTATAGAGATTGCTGTCTTTTGAAAATATATTTGTGTCAATACGTACATAGTTCAATGAGATAAACTATTTCTTTTTTGAATTCATAAATTGAAATTCTTACCTCCACATAATTTTTATATTCTGTGACAAAGCACGAATCTTGCACATGATATTTTTTGTTTTGTTTTATTACATTAATATTTTTTCTTCTTTTCCCACGTGTGTTCCACATGATTATTGGTTTTTTAAAACATAAAATTAATAATATAAGTTATAATTGTTAAGATAGATGACAAGGTGGTTAATCAATGAATCAACAATGGTTGATCATGGTGGAGCTCATGATGTGACAATTCTTACCTATTCCTTCTCCTCTCTCTATTTTGTTTTTATTCAATCTCTTACCACTCTATACGTGTAGATTTTGTAATAATGTTGATTTCTATCAAGTGTATATATATGCCCCTTCTATGTGCAATACGATACAAGGAAAGATAATATACAAAAGATATTTACAAGAGTATTTTATCATTCTCTTTCTGCCTTTTATTCTCTAGTTTATTTCAAACCTCAACTTGGTATCAGAGCCAAAAATGGCAACTCAGCCCTCGATCTTCTCAAGCTCCAACAATGGCAGCCCGTGTGGACCTCCCCTAAACCAGTTGGTCAATCAGGTTACGTCTATTAAACTGGATCGAACTAATTTTTTACTCTGGCAAACCATAGCCTGGCCAATACTAAAGAGCTATCATCTTGAAGATTATCTCACTGGTGCGAAAGTATGCCCAAACAAATTTATAGGCATAATGATTTAAGTAGACAAGAACACCGTAACAATGGGTGAAGAAACCAACATCAATAAGACAGCTTTGAAGGAGTAGCTAACTCCAAATCCGGACTATGAAACATGGGTGGTAGTAAACCAGCTTCTCCTTGGCTGGCTATACAACTTAATGTCACTTGAAATTGCAACTTAGGTAATGGGTTATCAATCCTCGAAGGATCTCTAGGATGTTATTCAGCAGCTCTTTGGCATCCAATCTAAAGCCGAAATAGACTATGTAAAATGACTTTTCTAGCAGACAAGGAAAGGATCGCTTAAAATGGAAGAATATCTGACCATTATGAAGAAATATGCTAATAGTTTGGCTCTTGTTGGTAGTCCAATATCAATTAATGACCTAATTCCTCAGGTGTTTTTTGGTCTTGATGAGGAATATAATCCGATGGTGGTTGTTGTTCAATGAAAATGCAATGTAACCTGGACTAATTTGCAGTATGACCTCCTTTCATATGAAAAAAGGTTGGAATATCAAACAACTCTAAAATTGGGGTTAAGTACTTTGTCCTTTCCTCCTCTAATACTAATCAATCTCCTTCTAAAAATGTGATGCAGAAAAAAGGGCAGCAAAATCCAAACCCTGCCTCCAACCCTAATCGAAACCAACAGAGAAGTTTCACTCCTAACAACCGTGGCTAGAGCAGAGGTCGTGGATGTGGTGGATACTCTAATCGACCTATATGTCAAGTGCGCACCAAGGTTGGACATAATGTAGATGTCTGTTTTATGCGTTATCTCAAGGACTTTAACAACCCAAATCAAACTCACCTTTGTGAGACTACGAGCTCTCTATTTGGGTTCAACACTTCTCAAGGCTTTTGTTTACCACAAAATTCATTTATAGCAAACTCTGTAATGGCCACTCCAGAGGCTGTAATTGATCCTTCATGGTATGCCGACAACGGAGCATCCAACCATGTCATTGCCAATCCCTACTATCTACCTAAAAAACATGATTACAGAGGTACTGTTCAAGTCATTGTAGCTAATGGATCTCCTCTCTCCATCTCTCATATTGGTAATACTGTCCTAACCTCACCATTCGGATTCCTCAAATTGAATAATGTCTTATGTATTCCTTCCATAGCTAAGAATCTTGTTAGCATCTCTCAATTAACTAGGGATAATCATATTGTTGTTAAATTTCACTCTGATTCTTGTATGATTAAGGACAAAGTATCAATTGGCCTTAAGGACGAATTGTATCAATTGGCCATTCGTGGACATATTATAAATAAGTACCAGACTCTTGCTATTGTGAGATCTGATGGTTCACGGAATGCTCTGCCTAATTTCTCTTTTTGTTTGTTTACTGATGAATCACCTTTGAACATCAATGTAGTCATGACCAAATCAATTTTGCATAAAAGACTTGATCACATTAAGGGAGACATAAAGTGTCACAACATTGTGCAAGAGGGAGCAAAACCGTAATTCTTCATTCATTCTTCTTAGTTGATAAATTTAGTTTTGTTTGACCGTTTTAGTTCATCTTTCTCACTAGCGTCCGGTTCTACCCTTAATGTGCTTGAAACCTGCAAAACAATCAAATAAACACGTAAAATAGAACAATCCCGAATTAAACAGGACAAAATGGCACATTTTTAGTGTTATCATTCATTGACATTAATTTTAACCTATAGTTATAATATAAACCTCACTCACATTAATTTTAACCTATATTTATAATATGATTCTCATTTATATTATTTAAATCTTTCATATTATTAGTTTAATTTTTAATCTCATCCGATGTAAACTTTATATTATAATGTATCTAAATACATAATATTACTTGTATCACATACAACTAACATATGTTTCTTAATTAATTTGAACATTTCAAATTCATTCAAAACTCTTGGTCTTTGTCTTATCTGTTGTGAGCTAGCAAGGGGACCTAATGGATCTATAAATTATAAGCTTTAATGATCCCAGATAATTAATTAAACTCTTTAATTAAATTAATAATCAACATTCTTTAACTATGGGCACTCCAATAAACACTCATAGCTACACTCTTATGTATTATAGAACATGTTGTGTCCATGGATATAACAATTACAAATAAGTCGATCCTTCACGAGTTGTTCATAATTACAGCTGGATCAGATTACCATTTTACGCCTGTTGTTATGTCTCTCTCCTTGAGTACCACTGATCCTCTAATGAACAATTTTTTTATGGTCCAACCATAAACCAAGTCTCTCTTTGGCTAATGAGAGAGTGGGGCCCCATTGTTCAAGAGTTCGTATCGGTACTTAAGGGAACTACTCATCTACATACCCTAAGGCATAATGGAGTGAATTTATCTTGTGTAGTTATGCTCCCAACTTCCCAGCCAGTCAAGTCTAAAAAATTGTAAGCTTATTGAGTAAGCGATATAAGGCGTTCTCACCCATATAAATCAAAGAACAAGCCCTCGTAGGCAGGAGTTCATAACTCATTTAAGATTGAGATTGAGTTAGATATGGTAATCCTGTGAAATATTAATCTCTTCAGCCAACAGTGTTCAAAGAGAGATTAATTATTTCGTGGTCCAGTCTTATGCAAAACTTTTTGTATAGGATACCTCAACTTACATGTTTCCACATGAACGATCTGAATGACATCATTTGTAACAATTATATAGTGGGTTGTATCCATAGTCTTACCAGGATAAGGCACCCAATCTTATCCATATACTATAGATCCTTTAGGTTATTACTTAAACATGATCAATTTGTATGTCAACTATGAAGGAGTGGAATTCTCGTAGCATAAGCTAGTGTTCGATTTGTGTCTAAGAATTTCATTTTGGAAATTTCAAATTATACAAAGAAGATGTAAGTAGAACAACCAGAGGATAAACCTTCAAAACCTAGCATGCTTTTCTATAAAATAACAGAGAGGAAAGGGAAGGAGAAAAGTTACCCTTGAAGAATCCTTCTTCACATTTTTCCTCTCTCGGAGAGAGACAACGAACTCAAACCACAACAAAAATCAGTAGAACTTGGACACCACCATAATGATTTGCTCGCAATTCTCAATGTGAGAATCAAGTAGAGTGTGTGGCCTTGTTTGGTTAATTTTACAAAGAGAGAAGGTTTTCTTGAGAATTGTTCGAGAGGAGTGCAAATTTTTTTTTTTTTTTTCAAATTATGACTTTTCATCTATCAAGTGATCTTGCAAAAACTCTGGATAATGGCCTATGAAAGAGTGGGGGGTGTTATTAGATAACTCCCTTCACAACACGTAAAATAACTCACCTGGGAGTTATTTTAATTATATCAAACTCAATATAATTAAATAAATCAGATAACTCCCTTCACAACACGTAAAATAACTCACCTGGGAGTTATTTTAATTATATCAAACTCAATATAATTAAATAAACTATGTATTATATCAAGTATAATACATAACCTATAGTTTATATTATATCACATATAATATAACTCATATTTTATATTCTCTCATATAGCCTATAGTGTTAATATGAATCATATTCATATTAATTTTAATCTATACTATTTAGATGAATCTCATTCATATAATTAATATGTAAATCATATTCAAATATTTATCTCTCATTAAACTTTATATTATAATGTATCCAAATACATTATATTAATTGTATCCTATAGAATTAATTACCTTTAACTAATTTGAACAATTAAAATTAATGCAAAATCAATTGATTCTCATTTTACCCCTTATTGAGCTAGCAAGGGGACCTTATGAACCTATAGATTAGAAGCTTCAATAATACGAGATTAATTAATTAAACTCTTTAATTAAATTAATCAACCTTTATTATCTGTCAATGACTTCACTAAAGACCGACAATTGCACTCTTCGCACTATAGATATATTTCTGTGTCTATTGGATATAACCAATCAACAATAAGTTGACCCTTCACAAATTACTCGCAACTACAACTGGGTCAAAATTATTGTTTACCCCTGTAGTTACATCTAACTTCTTTCGTATCACTGATCTCTCTGGCCAGTGAGAGGGTGAGGTGCCTCATTATTCAAGACCCAGAATGAGCCCTTAAAGGAGCAACTTATCTGCTTACCCTAACAACAGGAAAGAGTGAATTCCATGTTGTATAACTACATTTCCAGCTCCTCACTTAGACGAATCCCAAAATTGTAGGCATATTGAGTTGACGAATGTGGCAACTCTCACCCATACAGATTAAAGGACTACCCTCTTAGACAGGAGTTCATAATTCACTTAGAATTAAGGTCAAATTACCTATGGTCATCCTCATGAAAAGTAAGTCTTTTCAAGTAATGGTGTTATAAAGAGAGACTAAACATTTCGTGTCTGATCTTATATAAACTCTTTACATAGGATATCTTCACTCACATGTCTCTACATGAATGATCAGGATCAGATCATTTGTAACACTTTACAATAATTGTAACAATTATAAAGTGGGTTGTATCCATACTATCACCAGGATAAGGTACCCGACCTTATCCATCTACTACAGACCTTTCAGGTTATTACTTAAATATGATCCAATTCTATGTCATCAATACATGTTTAAGTTATATTAAATAACCTAGGATCTTAGTTTATTGGTTTTGGGTTAATGCAATTGAATGTCAAATAAAATAACAATTTATTTTATTAAATAAATAATCTATTTCTACAAATAAATTCCAAACTACCAAACCACCAGATTTAGGGATCAACCCAAAACACTACATATTGCTCAAGTCACATGAAAGAACCTTGGTTTTTTACTGTAATTGATAATATTGTTTCATATTTAATAATTAAATTAAATACTATATTGTATAATTAATTAACTACGAGACTTCAAGGTACAAATCCCAACCATACTACCACCTTCTTGGACAACTCTTACAAACAATAAATGATTACTAAATTAAGTTTTAAAATCATATAACATCCATGGGTTAAACATTTTATTTTTTTTTTTAAAAAAAAAAGGATTATTGAGATCAAGAAAGGAAGGAGCATTTAATAAACTTGACCTTGATTATAGAAGAATCACTATATAAACAACATTATTATAAACATATTTCTCCTGATTATTAGATCATTGAGTAATTCTATGGTATTAATTCTTAGAAATAATTTATTGCAAGGAAAAAAGAGAGAACAAAGTATACTCTCCTCTCATAGCTCCATGAAACTAGAAAGTATTGAAATAAATAAAAGTGATAAAGAACATATACATGAATGATTGAAATTAAAATGCATATAGTAGTTTTAGTGAAATAAAAGTTATAAATGTGAAAGACAAAAAGTTAATGGGAAAAAGAGAATAAAAGATTCATCTTTATAGTCCGTATCTTTTTATTTTTGTATTTTCTTTGCTTTTCTATGAAACATTCGATCAACGAAGAATTATTTAGATTGACTTTTAAAATCACACAATCACCTTTGGGGATGCATTCAAACAATAAGGATGAATTAATTAATTTTTTAAGTGATTATCATCTCTCTCCCTGGTTTTTTCCTCTAATAAATCTCATTGCACTCTAACATAATTGGTGATTTAAGATGATATTAGAATAGGTTGGTTCAAGAGATCTGTGTTTCCTCTCCATTAAGTATTCATTTCCATTTGTTTGACTCGTCTTTATATTTCAAGTCCGTTATATAATATAATATTAAATGTGTTCACCTATTAAATTAAAGTTTTAGTAAAATAAAAGTTGTAAATAGACCATTGTTTTTTCCCTATGAAATTCTCAATCAATGAAGAATTGTTGGAACTAATGACTATCTAACCATAATTCTCTTCTCTTTTTTTTCTCCCATTCTTAATTTCTCATTCCCACAATTCTTGGTCCTCTCTTTCTCTCTCTCAACAATAGAAGACGAAATTATGTGTTTCACATTTCTCAAATTGGGGTTTTAATGTATATTTGTTTTCATGTTATGATCTAGTTTTGTTCTAGACTAATTTTATTCATGAATTATGTATTATTTGAATGGTTTTTAATTTAAGTTTCTTATAAAAATATTAATGTTTCAAATTCTTAACTTGTCACACCCTCTCTCAGATTATCTTTTTAACCAAAAAGAAGATGTGAGGATAGCAAATATCACCCTTTTGTGATACATATAACCCAACTAAATATATTCTACTCAACCATTCCACAAAATTAACAACACAAATAAAAATATATATATATCTTTTACTCAACATCCAACTTATACATTCACCCACTAATGTAGTTCAACAATCATAACTTGATTGAATTGGGATTCACCGACATCATCCTAGTCCCAAAACTTTCTGTAGACAAACTAGAACCTATGATATTGAAACCATGTAAGAAATCCAATCTTGTGGCAGTAAGTGGCAACTAGTACTCCTTCGCTACCTGGGGGAGGGGAGAGGAACAAAACATTGAAAAACATGAGTTGGGGAGCCTAGTGAGTGACATTTTTATATATAAGATTGGGTTTGCGTTTTCTAAAACATTTTAATAAAGCTTGGCAAGACATTTTTAAAACATGTAAACCGCCTGGAACATCAACGTCGTTGCAAATATAGAAACTTTAGATGGTAAGAACATTTATAAGTCATAAAAAATGTGGCATGATCACGACTTTTAAACATCTCCATAATGAAATATCTATAAACTGATAAATATCATTAAAACAGTACCCAATCCTTAGCTGGTGTGAAGAATCACTCAGTGTCGAAATAACCTTCGCTAAAGTTGAGATACTGTCAATCATCATTTTCCACCTTAACTAATGAAGAGTAACAAAAAATATTCAACATTGATAATGAACCCTTCTAGTTGAGACAAAAAAATACTTTCATTAAGATGGCCATTTAGAAAAGCTGTCTTGACATCTATTTGCAAAATTTCATAGTCATAATATGCAACAATAGATATAAGTATTCTTATTGATTTTATCATGGCAACAGGAGAGAAAGTTTCTTCATAATTAAACCTCTTCTTTTGGATAAAATCTTTTGCCACGAGTCTGGCTTTATAGGTTTGTACCTTACTAGTTTGGTCTCGCTGTCTCTTATAGATCCACTTACAACCTATTGGTTTAACCCCATATGGTCGATCTACAAGTTCCCAGACAGAATTGAAGTACATTGGCTCCATTTTTACATTCATGACTTTTATCCATTGTTCCCTATCAACATCTTCTATTGCCTGTTTAAAGGTCAATGGATCCTCTAGGTCACCATCAGGTATGATATCCTGAGTTTCTGTTAAACCCATGTAGTGTTCAGACTAATGAACAACCCTCCTACTACGTCGAGGCATTCTCAACTCTTGAGAAGAATGTGATGGGGTAGCAACTGTTCTTGATGAATCGACTTGATCAACAACTTTTGTTGATTTCTCTGTAGTATCCTTTGTCATTTTTCTCAATATTAGTTTACTGCGAGGTTGATGATTTCTAATATGATCCACTTCCAAGAATGTAGCATTTGTCAATACAAATACTCTGTCTTCTTAGGGATCATAGAACAGTCCACCTTTTATTTCCTTAGAGTATCCTATAAAGAGGCATAATTTCGAACGCCGTTCCAATTTCTTAGGGTTCTATACCAACACGTATGTCAGACATCTCCATATTCGGAAGTAATGTAAACTATTTTTATGTCCACTTCATAACTCATACGGTGTTTTTGAAAACATTTTTTAGGGAATCATGTTCAGAATATACACCGCAGTCTGTACTGCATACCCCAAAAAAATATTGAGGTAACTGAGCATAACTTATCATTGAACGAACCATATCTAACAAGGTTTGGTTGCTCCTCTCTACAACACCATTTTGCTGTGGTGTTCCAAGTGCTGTGAATTAGGTTTGAATTCCATGATCTACTAAATAGTTATGGAATTATAAATCCATATACTCAACACTCGATCGGATCGAAGTTTTTTAATTCTTTTACCTAATGAGTTTTCAGTTTCGGTCTTAAATGGCCTGACATTTTCGAGAGTTTCAGACTTGTGACTCATTAAGTAAATATAGCCATATATAGAATAGTCATAAATGAAATTGACAAAATATTCATATCCACCTCGAGCTCTTACATTCATCGGACCACAGAGGTCTGAATGTATAAGTTCAAGGGGTTTTTTGGCACAAAGACCTTTTTCCAAAAAAAGATCTTTTAGTCATTTTCCTTCAAGACATGATTCACATGGACGTAAAGAACTGTCTTCTCTGATTTAGATGATCGTGTTTAACTAATCTCTTAATCATTTGAGATTAATGTGACCCAGCCTGAGATGCCAAAGATAGGTGTTAGGAGAAATTTTTCGTTTTTTATTTTGAGTTCCTGTCGTTCTAAACATCTCTATGTTTAAAATGACGTTTGCTTCAGTTGGTTTTAATACATACAAGTTATTTTGAAGTCTAGCAGAACAAATATGAACACCTTTTTTAAAGACGAATACTTCATTAATTTCAAAAGATACTTTATATATATTTTTCAATAAACAAGATATGGAGATCAAGTTTCTTTTCATCTTTGGTACATAATATACATTTTTTAACAAGATAAAATACTCTCCAAAATATAACTTGATTTCTCTTGCTGCTTTAGCTGAAATGACTTCTCCTGTTCCCACCTTGAAAGTTATTTCGTACTCTTAAAATTGATTCCAAGAAATAGTTTCTTGTAGAAAAGTGCAAACATGGTTAGCGGCGCCTGAATCTAATATCCAGATTAAGTGAGAATTTTCCACTAAACATGTTCAACTACAAGTAAATCTGACTTACCTTGATTTTCCTTTTCTATTTTCTTCTCCCCCAAATACTTCGGACAATTTCTTTTTCAATGCCTATTTTCTCCACAATGGAAACACTTTCCTTTAGGAGCGTTGTTTTTATTTGCAGTAGGTTTTTTATTCCTTCCCCTTTTTCTTCATTTGTACACTTTTGTCTTTAGATGATGAAGGAAAAAACTTATTTTCCTTTGAAGGCTTCATTCCTGAAGATGATCCCTTCAAAAAAATTTCTAACGTGAAACAATATTTGCTTCGCTCTCTTTTAATTTCATCATCTACTGTAAGTCTGGAGTTCATTTAACAGAGTAGTCAAATTTTAATCAATCTTATTCATTACGACATTAGTATAGAAGGTCAGGTAGCTCTTCGGGAGAGACTTTAAGATCATACTAACTTGACTAGTTTTGTCTATGGTAGCCCCATGAGCTTCTACAATGTTAAAGTGAACCATCATGTCTAGGACATGCTCCCAGACATTGGTTCTATCTTTCATGGAAGAGTTATAAGCATATTTTATAGCCTCGTGTTGTACGAAAGATGATGGCTGCCCGAACATTTCCTGTAATGATGCCATGATCTCACGAGTTGTGAGCATGACTTCATGTTTATTGTTGAGCACATCAAATATGCTCATCAAGATATAGGCCTTTGCCTTTTCATTAGCCCTTACCCACCTATCATAGGCATCCTGAACGTTTCAATTAGCGTTTGAACTCAGAATAGGAGGACATTCCTCCGTTAAAACAAACCTCAGGTCATTAGCTACTAATATTGTTTTTATATTTAACTTCCGGTTGGAGTAACCCTCACCATTAAATTTGTCAGAAGCAATAAGTTGTATTATCGAGTTTGACATAGCTGAAAAATAAACAAATTCCATAAAACTTATGCATCTAATTCCAATGTTAACAAAAGTAATAAAATACCCATATTTCTTTATTTATTTGCAATAATACTATAGTGAGTCAGAATAAGTACTACTGAGCGGTAGTCAAATACTCCTTCACTAAAGCAAGACATTCTTGACTAAAAACTATCTCCAGAATAACTCAGATTCCGAGAGTTATTTAGCTACCGTTTTCGATCAAGAACTTATTAACACTTAGTAATTCTGTAAGTGTGACCCGCCATTTTTAGATCTTATAGAATGGTATAAACATGCCCCGAATTTGAAGACAATGTTCAAGATAGAACTATAAGACCCTATTTATTTATGAAGCTTGGGTTGTTCTGAATCCTATGTTACAACCCTTTGAAAGGATCGCCACAGTTAACGACTAGCTAATGCTGCCTAAAAACAACAACAAGCGCAACATAGGAATCTCACGATTCAAACTAACGAAGGAGAGTGTAGTATATTTTGACACATTTCCTTCACTTACTTACTATGAACTACTTCCCTCATTCACCTTGTTATTGACCATGCAAACACTTTACGAATGGAGCAGTCGCGGTGAAAGTGACACGAAGTCGAGCATGGATCTCACGGTGTGAACTCTTGAGGACATGAGAGCTAAAAATGATATATCGAATATATCGTTAATCTCCTACTAGAGTGTTCTAAATGTTTGGGTATTATTTTAGTTAGGTTTATTACAGGTAAAAAAAACCTAAATCTATATGATTTGATCCAAGTATAACGTTTATATTTGGACTTCAACCTACGATATCTAGGTGTTTAAAATAATTTTAAACCTTACACCGCTCACAGAGCTCATAAAATTGGTTAACAATGCTCATCATTTCGGTCATAATCCCCAGGTAGGAGGTGTTACGTAAACCGTCAGCTTAAATACCCTCAGCCTTAGATAGAATTATGAACCGATTGAGTTTGTAACCAAATTTATAAGATAACGACCTATTTTAACTATTAAAACAAGTTGTTAACCTAAGTGAGCACGTCGTTTATCTTTGTTATGGATTTTAATGTCTAATTCAATTTTATAACAACTTATAAAACTTTAGACATGCTTTTGCATCCATAAAGTACATCAGATATCTCATGATTTAATATAACACTTATATTAAAACAATGGAAACCCTAAACATGCATACTATATATTATATAACATCTTATATCATACTTTCAATGCATGTAAACTGCTTCCAATGGTGGGATTTTAAATCTACATGGCATACTATATGCACATACAAGATTTATTTAATTATAACATACATTACATGCATAAATAATTAAACACAAACTGGTATGGTTGTTAGTTTTGGCATTCTCAAATAAACAAAGGTCTAATTATTACAATAATAACCAAAACTGGCTCCAAAACACTTTTGAACCGCTCGAACCGCCTTGAACTGGACCTTAACCTCTCGAACTGGACCTTTAATGCTCAAAATTTGGTTGAACTGCGCAAAAAACCATCGAGTACCATCACGCATCGAGTACCATTGAGCATGCCATCAAGCATCAAGTATGCCAACGTACATCGAGTATGACATCGAGCATCGAGTATGCGATCAAGTATGAGCATCAAGTATGTCATCATGCATCAAGTATGACATCGAGTACCATGGAGCATCGTGTATTTCACAAAATATCATCGAGTAAATGTCATCGACCACCGAGTAAGGCATTGTGCATCGAGTATTCAAGTAATCGAGTTCCATTGAGTATGGCATTGTGCAGTGAGTATGGCATCGAGTACCATTGAGCATCGAGTATGTAACAGCCGGATCCTTACACATTATGATCTGACCGCTACGACATGCATACTTAGACTTTTCTATCATGAGATGAGTTTTGGTGAAAATTTCAAAGAACATATCTAAATTTTATTAATTAGATAGAAAAACTATATAAAAAGTTTATTTATTAAAACACCAGGATCCATAAAACATTAGCGTGGTGGTACAAAATGCATGTGTCTATAATAGTGAGTTTGATGGTTGGCAATTTGAGCGATGTCCAATTCTGCCATCTACGCTGTGTCCTTACCTACAAAGTCTGTAAAAATATAGGATGAGTATATAATATACCCAGTAAGTAGTTCTCATATAGGGTAGTGACCAAATGCACAATCACAAGCAACATGTCATGAAAACATATGGTTGGGACCGAAAACATATAATAACATGTGATGGTCGGTTATGCTTCCAACATAAATATCTCCGCCCTGATAAGAAGATGAGGACCTAAGCGAAAACTAACCCATCTGATGATTAGCGGGTCATGCAGTCAATAGGCCCAAAGTTGCATCCAACATCAACCATTAGAATAAACGTAATATTGGACTATAGGGGTGCAACCATACATACCCTGCTAGTCCTTAGCGTAAACATAATGTAAGATTAGGCCTGGAGGGATACAACCATACATGCCCTGCCAGCCCTGGAAGCATAAATTTCTCCGCCCTGATAGGAAGATGAGGACTTAAGTGGAAACTAACCCATCTGATGATTAGCGGGTCATGCAGTCGGTAGGGCCAGAGTCGCATCCAACATCAACCATTAACATAAACGTAAGATTAGACTGGAAGCATAACTTACACCTAATTAAAACTTGATTTTAACTTAATCGTGAACAAACATAATGCATGGGGTCCCTTGTAGAGAAACGTGTTCTAAACATGTAATGCAATGTAACAATTAACATAATCATGCAACATAATAAAGGTACACTACCATAGAACATTTAAAGAGAGGGTGAGAAACTACTTACTGTGATCTAGTTATTCCTTATTATTCTTTATGATTTGATCAGTAGAGCTTTCCCTTTTTAAACTAGAAGGAAATTTTGGCAGAAATTTGGGCAGCACCTTACCCGAGCTTTTCTCTTTTAGCCTCACAGAACTTCCTCATTCACACTTACTCTTTCACACGATTCTTTGTTACTGAGATTTGTTTGAGAATGGGTTAAATCTTCAGGCAAAGGGTCTTATTTATAGTAGTTTTCAGCTCTTCTAAGTGTGACAAATCATCCTACACGTGGCTTCTTTAAAATTACTTAGGGTTTAAGGATTCCTCTCAATAAGACACCTAATCTTGGCTAACGTTTACCCTTACGTCATCATTCTTTGTTTGTATTCAATTTGAGGGTTTTCCCATGTATAATCTATAAGATCGTGGCCAAATTCAATGCATAATCCATGCTTCTGTCCAAATCTCGCTCTTTTTATTCTCAGAATCTCGCTCTCTCCAGCTTTCTCACTGGTCTACTCTCGTGACTCTCACTCTCGCTCCCGCTCCCGCCCGCTGTCTCGCTGAGAATCTCACTCTCTCCAATTTTCTCTCCAATCTCGCTAGTTTTCACACGTGGGTTGCCTTCACTGCTTGTGGATTCCACTTACCCTTTTTATCTCTTTCAAATTTTAAGAGTATATGGGCAATTAATTCACCTCCAATTCTTCCAATGAGCAGTGCCCAACCAAAAAGTTATTTACTGCCATTTGTCTTCTGAATTAACTAGCGTCCAACTTCTAATTAATCCTCCCTGATTCTACTCCCTTATTCATTATTTTTGGATAATGAATAAATTTCCTATTTTTTTCCCATTCTAAATTTCCACCCATTTAAATAAAACTTCGTCCTGCTTAATATTTGACATTTAATTTCCTGTATACGTACAAATCTGGGTTGTTATAGAGTATTTCACAAAATACCATTGAGTAAGCCATCAAGTATGCCATCGAGCATCGAGTATATGGCAGTGGATGAAAATCCAATTTCTGTAGCTCGACCTTCTTCACTCCTTTCTTCAATTACAACCTAATTTCAACTTTAATGACTCCAATTGAATTACAGACACTTAACCATACATTAAGGCCCATCAACCAAGAGCCAATTATAAGAATTACAATATAATTGAAGAGATTTCAATGCCAAAACACAGAAAAAACCATATAAGTTCATCATTTTCATACAACTTATGAAAAACACCCACCAAACTCAAATTAACGATAATTGAATGCTTAAATCATGCTCTGATACTAATTGATAGAGTAAACTAACATGCAACAGAAAAAACAGAATCAATAAGCACTCTAATTACACTTAATATGAGTTTAAAACATGCTTTTGAAATACAATTTCACAAGAGGGCTTGTTGAACACAATACCTTTGATGAACCCTCATTAATTCCAGCTGAATTCCATGAATTGATGCTTTAATCTTGTTGTAGACCACCACACAGGTCTTCTCTACTAATCTATTGCAAGCATTGTGTGGTGGAAACACTGAATTGAGCTGGTTTTGACAACATTGAAGATGGTTTGGATGAAGAACAAATTATGCAAAATTTGTGACTTATTGAGCTTGCATGAAAATGGAAATTTAAGCTTAAATCTTCAATTTATGCATGAATATCATGCAAAGAGGTCAGCATGCCTGATGCCACTTCAATGTCCATTTAAATTGAAGTGGCATGAGGTGTTAATCTAAGTGGGAAAATCTAACCACTTCAAATTTCAAATTCTATTTAATTTATAAATTTTGATTAATACATTTTAATTAAAATCGGATTTTCTAAAAATAAAATCTTAATTTTAATTTTATAAATTTGAATTTCAATAAATTCAAATTTTATTTATCAAATTTTCTCATTTTGAACAATTTCAAAATTTGAATTTCAAACTAGATAATTAATTAAACTTATTTAATCAATTAAATTTAATATCAAATATCAAATATCAAATATTATATTACACGTCTTTTAATATTTAAATCAGTATTTTAATATTTTGAATCCTTAAAATTCGTTTAATTTCGATAAAATTAAACGTTTCAATTGTATTGAATAAAATTACTAGAAACCCTAATCGAATTTGAACATTTCAAATTCTAAACCCTAATTTCGAATCTTATCAAATTTACTCAATTTGCTAATCCAATTTATGAGCTAGTAGAGGGACCTTATGAGCCTATAGATTATGAAATCCAACGATTTACAATTAATTGGTTAAACTCTTTAAACCGAATTAATCATTATTTTTTAACTACCAAGACATACCATTATAGCTCGATATTTTCACTCTCCTCACTGTAGATATATTTCTATCCATTTTAACCATAATCGATATGTCGATTCTTCACAGGTCGTTCGTATTTATAACTAGGTCAAAATCACCATTTTACCCCTATAAATACATCATGTTCCTTAAGCTTCCACTGATCCTCTATTGAACAATTGATAGTTCAACTTATAAATCATGACCCTCTCATCCATGAGAGGGTGGGGTCCCGTTGTTCAAAAGTAGGCATCAACACTTAAGAGAACAACTTATTTGCTAATCCTAAGTCGGGTAGAAGTGAATTTCATCTTGCAAAGTTATGTCCTCAACTATCTATCTGGTCTTATCCCAAAATGGGAGGCTTATTGAGCAATGCTATTGGACTACTCTTACCTAAATTTCATATAGCATTATAGGGACCCTAGAACTTATTTACCCTTAAGTTTGAAGCTTTGAATCAACCTCGAATTCCATGATTAAGACTTAAACCCGAGCTCCCCTATTTTCTTGTCCAACTCCGGTAGACTTGACTTTCTTCTCGCCTCTTAGTTCTCTGACCATGAATCTCAGTTGTAGACCTCCTAGGATCTTCTCCTTCAATTTCCTTTCAATTTAGCTCGATTTTTCCTCACAAAAATTTATGGAACACAACAGAAGCAAACATAATAAATAAGCACTCTAATTGCATTTAATTTGATTTCTAAAACATGTTATTCCAGAATATCAAAAGAGGATTTCAAAAAGAACATACCTTGGATGATTTCTCATAAATCCAAGCTACTCTTCCAACCAAATCAATTCCAAATCGACAATGAACCACTAAGAGATCTTCTTCACTATTCTCATCCTTGAATTTGAGTGGTCGAACTCAAATTTGAGTGAATTTGATGAAGGATATTGAGGGTTCTTTTGAGGAAGAAGATGAAGTTGCATAAACTCTTTTCAACTTAAGAACCACTGTCTTTCTTCTTTAACATTGAGAGTTTTTATTGAATCTTAGCATGCAAGCATTCCTAAACCATCAAATGGCCAGCACCTACTTCTTAATTCAAGTGGGATTGATGTGTTTGTACATGAGAAACATCTCATGCTTGAGAAAAGTGGGAAAAATCCACATTCTCAAAATTCAAATTTACAAATTCTTGATTTCCAAATTTTCTAATTAATTAAAATAATTTGATTAATTCTCAATTAATCAAATTAAAAAATGTCAAAAAACAAATTCTCAAATTGAATTTTAAAATTGGAAATTAATTTGATTTTTAATTAATTAAATACACTTAATTAATTAATTAATTTAAAATCAAATATTAAATTAATCACACACTTGATGTTAAACATGAATCCTATTCATGTAATTAATATTTAAATCAATATTTAAATATTATAAACTCTCCAATTTCGTTTAATTTCAATAAATTAAATGTTAAATAATTATATCAAATATAATTGTACAAACCCTAATTTATAATTTGAACTTATCCAAATTCAAACCCTAATTTCAATTTGAACATTTCAAATTGATATCATTCCAAATTCACTAAATTTGATAACTCATGGTGTTCATGTTTTATGAGCTAGTAGAGGGACCTTTTGGACCTACAAATCATGAGCTCCAACGATTAAGATTAACTAGCTAAAACTCTTTAGAACAAATTAATCAGTATTCGTTAACAATCAAATCACACTACTATAGCTCAGTAGTTGCACTCTTCTCACTATAGATATATTTATGTCTACATGATTTAACCATAACTAGTAAATCGATCATTCATGGGTTGTTCGTAATAACGACTGGGTCAAGATGTTGTTTTACCATCGATATTATGTCTTATTCCTTAAGTTCTTACTGTTGCTCTAATGAACAATTGGTTTATGATCTAATCACTAAAACGGATCTCTCTCGGGCCAGTGAGAGAGTGGGGCCTCTTGTTCAAGTTTTAAATTCAGTACTTAAGACAACAACCTTTCTCCTATCCCTAAATCGGGTAGGAGTGAATTCCATCATGCACCCTATGTCTCCAACTATCTATGCGGTCTTACCCCTGAAATGGGAGGCTTATTGAGCCCGCGCTGTTGAGCCAACCCTCACCCATGAAAATCTAAGGATAATCTCGAATAGACAGGAGTTTATAGTTAGCTCAGGATTAAGACGAAGTTACCTAGATCATTGATAACTGGTAGAAATACAAGTTATTGCAGCTCAAATAAGTAAAACAATGAGAGAATGTGATGGTAAAATATGCAATATCATGTTTGAAAGAGCCAAACTGAAAGGAATTACGATCGCTAATGCTCATCGCATAAAAGCAGTTAATTTACCTATTTTGTGTAGGTACAATGCGATGACGCACATGAAATTGTGGTCCAAGGGCACAATGTGACAACACACTTGAATTTTCAATGCAAGTCATGTGATCGTGACAAGTTTTTTAAAAAGATGATCGTATAAAGACCTTGCATCAAGGCGACATCATAATAAATCATGATGGGACGTAAAGCTGATAACGGTCGATTCCAAATTTAGTTGACAAGCCATTGAAAGCCACACTATAGCAAGTACATTGAACTTTCGGTGACTTTTAAACGGCGCAACAGAGTAGGGAAATTAATGTCGCCCATCATTGCAATCATTTGTAAGAAAAGCTGCTTCACCTTGAAATCTATAAATACTGAGTGCCACTAGAGAAAAAGTAGTCCATTCACGCACATACATATACATAGAGGACGGAAAGAGTAATGAGACGAGCGGATCCAAGAAAAATTGCTCCCGAACAGATCGAGAGACTGCCGGAAAGCAATACAAAGGAGAGAAGGCCAACCCTTGCAAGAGGAAGAATCCACAACTAGAACAGAGTTGAAATGATAAAGAGTAGTGTAAAAAGCCACAGGAAGCAAGACATTGCTTTCCAGGCTTGTTAGCTCTCAAATCCATTTGCTATTTTGTATTCAATACTTCATTTGCAGAAAAATGGAAACTTCATTTCGATTTATGTTCAATCTCTCCACACCATGCATGAGTAGCTAAATTTTTTAATGGATTGAGAAGTACTTAGCTAGCATGACTTAAGATATACATTTTATGCGATCATCTTGTCTTATGTGTGCATCATTCACCCTTTGGACGTACTTGAGAAAGTAGTCTAAAGATAGAATCTATGCTTGAGAGAATTGAATTAGATCGCATAAGCAAGAATAGAAACTTAGACATAAGTTTTATCTGCTATTTACACATCGCATGCACCCTAGAAATAGGGATGGTGGTATGCGGTCACCTTGTTTTATGTGTGCGTCATTCATCATTTCGACATACTTCAGAGAGTAGTCTAAAGATAGAATCTAGGCTTGAGAGAGTCGGATTAGATCGCATAGCCAAGAGTAGAGACTTAGAAATAAGTCTTATTGGTTGTTTCGCATATACATCGCATGCGTCCTAGAAATAGGAATTATGGCATTATGCATTGAGAAATGTAGTATTGATATTCGTGTATAGCATGATTGCATAACTTGTACACAATCTTGGGAAGTGTTAGCTAAACCCCCTTCTCAACCCCTTCATTGCATACTTATTATAACTCTACGCTTTCATCACTCCACGTTCAACTCTGTCGCATAGGAAATTGAAATCAAAACACTATCTACTTCTTTTATACCACCGCATTAGAATCAAAGAGTCTGTCGCATATCTACTTAGTAGTCCCTGTGTTCGATCCTGAACTTACCAGGAAACCTAAAAAGGCCTATACTTGGGCCTTGTTAGGAAAACTTGCATGTTCATAGCATACTCACACCATCGCATCATAATTTTACGCATCAATCATCTAAGCGAAATAGTCAGTCTTAAATAGTAAACAACATTATAAAGTAAAAGTGACTTATTTCTTGGTTCGATCTTCTGCAAACTCATTGCATAGGACGTCCCTACTCCTCATGTCAATACATGAACAAATCTTGATAACTTCATTTGTAGTTTATTTAAAAAACTTGTAACAGCTACAGAGTAGACTGCATCCAATAATGTTACCAGAATAAAGTACCCAATCTTAACAATGTTCTTTAGACCATTTTGGCTTTTTACTTGAATTTTAATCCATCTTTATGTCTCTACATAAAGTTCAAGTATTCATATAATAATAATGGATCTTAGTTTATTGGATTTATATTTTATGAATACAATTAATAGATTCAATACCTTTATTGAAGAGATGTTGAATAACATCTTTTATTGATAATAGAATATGTTTAATTTTTTACAAACTACGAGTTTTAGGACATAAAACCTAACAATACTCCCACTTGGACTAAAACTCTAGTGGATTAATATATACAGATATATACAATGTTAAATTACACTAAGAGAACAAAAAGTATAAATACAATAAACTAGGGCATTAGATACCTATAAATTCTCCCACTTGCCCTAATGATAAATATCTCATAGACCTAGTCCTACTAGATGACCCTCGAACACTTTAGCCGAAAGGTTCTTTGTAAATGGATCAACTAAGTTGTCTTGTGAGGCTATCTGGGTGACAATCACGTCTCCTCTGTGTGCAATCTCCCTGATGAGATGGTACTTTCCCTTGATATGTTTTCCTCCTTTATGACTTCAAGGTTCATTTTAATTTGCAACTGCTCCAATGTTGTCACAATAGAGGGTGACCGATAGATGCATATTAGGAACTACTTCCAGGACAGTCACAAACTTTCTGAGCCATACTGCTTCTTCTACTACTTCACTTGTAGCTACATACTCAGCTTCTATTGTGGAGTCAGCAATACAACTTTGATTAATGCTTCTCCACACAATTGCTCCTCCATTCAAAGTGAATACTGACCTCGAAGTCGATTTCCTAGAATCAATATTGATTTGGAAGTCAGAATTAGTGTATCCAGTAAGGATCAAATCCTCAGTACTATACACGAGCATATAATCTCTCGTTCTTCGAAGATACTTGAGAATGTTCTTAACAGCAGTCCAATGATCATATCCAGGATTGGACTGAAATCTGTTGACTATTCCAATGGCATACCATATATCGGGACGAGTACACAACATTTCATACATTAAACTCCCTACTGTTGATGCATTTGGAATTCATCTCACACACAACACCAAAAAGGCAACTGTTTTGTTAACAATTTTCTTGTAAACACAAGGTTCGTCAACATTTTGTTCAAAGCCATAAGATTTTATCTCAGTGTCAAATCTCATATTTTAGTATCTAAATGCTTGTTTCAACCAATAAATGGATCAATTAAGTTTGCAAACCTTTTGCTCTTAACCTTGGTCAATAAACCCTTCTGGTTGAGACATATAGATACTCCCTTCAAGATAGTCATTCAGAAAGGTTGTCTTGACATCCATTTGCCATATTTTATAATCATAAAATGTAGCTATGGACAAGAGTATTCTAATTGACTTTTGGCAACTGGAGAGAAGTTTTCTTCATAGTCTACCTCTTCTCTTTGGGTAAACCCTTTTGCCACAAGTCTTTCTTTGTAGGTATGTACATTACCAGCTTGATCTCATTTTCTCTTGTAGATCTATTTGCAACCAATGGGTTTTACCCCTTCAGGTTGATCTACAAGATCCTAGACAGAATTGAAATACATAAATTCCATTTCAAGTATCATAGCTTTAATCCATTGGTCTTTATCCACGTCATTCATTGCTCGTTCGAAAGTCAACAGATCCTCTAAGCCATCATTTGGTATGATGACTTGAGTTTCAATTAAACCTATGTACGGTTCAAGCTGTGTGAATTACCAATTTCATCAACAACTCTTGTTGATGGACCTATTCTCTCAACAACTCTTGTTGATGCATTTGTCGTTTCTTTAGAAATTTCTTCTATTACTAGCTTACTGTGAGATCGATGATTCTTCATGTGGTCTTTCTCCAGGAAGGTTGCATTTGTCGATACAAATACCTTGTCTTCTCGAGGATCGTAAAAAAACCCCTTTCATTTATTTTAGGTAGCCTACAAATAAGCATACTTTTGCACCAACACATGTGCTGGGCAACCCCAAATTCTGAAGTGACATAAATTTCCTTTACGTCCTCTCCAGAGCTCATAAGGTGCTTCAGAAACACTTTTCGAGTGAACCATGTTCAAAATACACACTATAGTTTCAACTGCATGTCCCCATAAAGAATTTGGTAACTGAGCATAACTCATCATGGAATGAATGTCCAACAAGGTTTTGTTTCTCCTTTCTACCACACCGTTTTGCTGAGGTGTGCCAGAGGTTATGAGTTGAAACTGGATTCCATGTTCTATCAAAGAGTTTTGGAATTCTAAGTCCATATACTCACCACATCGATCTGATCGAAGTGTTTTAATCTTTTTACCTAATTGGTTTTCAACCTTAGTCTTATATTTTTTGAACTTTCCAGATGTTTCAGAATTTTGGTGCATTATATCCCCGTACCTAGAATAGTTATCAAGAAGCTGATGAAATATTCATACCCTCCTCTAGTTCTAACATTCATTGGACCACAAAGGTTAGAATGTACCAGCTCCAAAGGTTCTTTGGCTCTAAGACCTTTTCCAGAAAAAAGATCCTTTAGTCATTTTATCCTCAAGACAGGATTCACAAGGTGGTAATGAATTATCTTCTAACTTATTTAGATGATAGTTTTTAACCAATCTCCCAATCCTGTTGAGATTTATATATCCCAGTCTCAAGTGCCAAAGATAGGCATTTGGAGAAACTTTCTTTATCTTACGAGTCTCAGTAGTTTTAAACATCTATATGTTCAAAACGGCTCTAATCTCAGTCGGTTTTAACAAATACAAGATATGTTCTAATTTTGCAGAACAAATTTGGTTATTTATTGTATTGATGAACACTTCATCATTTTCGAAAGAAATTTATAATTTTGTTCTAGCAAACAAGAGACAGATATCAAATTCCTTTTCATAGAAGGAATTTAATAAGTGTTTTTCAGATGAATGTATTTATCTCCTATAAATAACTTTATATCTCCCACTGTTTTAGCTGAAACAACCTCTCTGATCCCCACCTTAAAGATTGTTTCCCCTTCTGTCAATTGTCTCCATGAACTTATTTCTTATGAGAAAGTACATACATGATTAGCGACATCTGAATCAATTATCCAGGTTTTATTGTTTTCCACTAAACATGCTTTGATAACAAGTAAATCATATTTATCTTGTTCGAATTTTGCATTTTCATCTATATTGTTCAAAACTTTAGATTTTTTGGGAGATAAAGAACAATCTTCTGTTAAAACTCTTCTGAAGATATCAATTGCTAGTAATTTGTTTGTTGATTTGATTTTACCGTTAACTCATTTAGATGTGAGTATTCTAGAAGAATTCGACATGCTGAAAAAGTTAAACAAATTCTAATTAGTAAATTGCAACTAAATCTAAAATCATGTTTTAGCAAAACAAGTAATAATGTATCCATAACAATTATTTATTTGCAACGATATTATAGTAAGCCAGAATACATGGTATAGAGGGGCAGTCAGATAGTCCTTCACTAAAGCAAACAATTTTGACCAAACACTATCTCCAAAATAACTCTTATTCCTATAGTTGTTTAGTTATCGTTTTTTGTCAGAAATTATTAACACTTTAATAATTCTGTAAGTGTAACCCTCCATTTTCAGAAATCAGAGATCAGCCCCAACTATGCAACCGAAATGGAGAGTAAAGGTTGGGAATAGACCTAGGTAATCCTATCCATTTTTGGAGTTTATGTTGTTCCGAATCCTATGTTATAACCCTCCATGGGAATAGTTGATGTGTTGATTTATGATGCAATGACTTATGTATGCAATGATGTATGGATGCGATGATCATATAAGTTTTCATAACCAAGCCCAAGTATAAACCTTCTTAGGTTCCTGGTAAGTCTAGGGTCGAACACAGGGACTACTAAATAAATATGTGATGACTCTCTGATTCTGTTGCGGTAGTGATAAAGAAGTAGATGGTGTTTTGATTTAGACTTTCCTATATGTTGGAGTTGAACGTGGAGTGATGAAAGCGTAGATTTATAACAAGTATGCGATGAAGGGGTTGAGAAAGGATTTAGCTAACATTTCCCAAGATTGTGTACAAGTTATGCGATCATGTTATACACAAATATTAGTACTACATTTCTCAATGCAAAATGTCACATTTCCTATTTCTAAGACACATGCAATATATATGGGAAACAACAGATAGAACTTATTTCTAAGTTTCTACTCTTGCTTATGCGGTCTAATCCAACTCTCTCAAGCCCAGATTCTATCTTTAGACTACTCTCTCAAGTACGTCCAAATGATGAATGATGCATACATAAGATAAGATGATCGCATAAAGTGCATATCTTAAGTCATGCTAGCTAAGTACTTCTCAACCCACAGCCATGGTGTGAAGAGATTGAACAAAAATCACAATGAAGTTTTCATTTTCTGCAAATAAAGTATTGAGTACAAAATAACAACTGGATTTGAGAAATAACAAGCTAGGTAAGCAATGTCTTGCTTCCCGTGGCCTTTTACACTGCTCTTTATCACTTCAACTCTATTCTAGTTGCGGATTCTTACTCTCGCAATGGTTGGCCTTCTTTCCTTTATATTGTTTTCCGATAGTCTCTCGATCTGTCCGGGAACGATTTCTCTCGGCTTCGCCTCACCTCCTCTGTTCTCTCTCCATCTCTGTGTGTATGTATATGCGTGAATCCTCTCTCCCTGGTAGAATTCAGTATTTATAGATTTCAAGGTGAAGCAGCTTTTCTTACTAATGATTACAATGATGGGCGGCATTAATTTTCCTACTTTGTTGCACCATTTAAAAGTCACCGAAAGTTTAATGTAATTGCAATAGTATGGTTTTTAACAGCTTATCAACTGAATTCGAAATCAACTGTTATCAGCTTTACGTTCCATCATGATTTATTATGCAGTCAGCTTGATGCGAGGTCTTTATGCGATCACTTTTTAAGAAAATTTTCACGATTGCATGATTTGCGATCGCAACTTCAAGCGCGGTGTCACATTGTGCCCTTGGATCGTAATTTCATATGCGCCATCACATTGTATCTGCACAGAATAGGCAAATTAACTATTTTTATATGATGAGGATTAGCGATCGCAATTCCTTCTAGTTTGGCACTTTCAGATATGATATTGCCTATTTTACCATCACTTTCTCTCATTGTTTTACTAATTTGAGCTGTAATGACTTTATTTCTACCAGTTATCAAACCCCCAAATTTAAAACAATGCTTGTCCTCAGGCATAAACTAAAGGTTTTCTTTAGAAATCCAACCGCCTTTACCCTACCTAGACTTCTCTAGGTGCCTTATTCAAATTGCTGAACCAATGCCTTCTTAATTTCTATCCTGATCTCTTCCTAAAATATTTATAATCTTTAGGGACCGCAAGTTTAACCTTCAAAAAAATTCTTTACTCGTTTCCAGGATATCAAATGATTTATTTCAAGATTTATCTAACCACGGTGTTTAAGTGATTTTGACCCTTCCATGATCCAGATATTCGTTTTGTGATCTTGTGCTGATTCGAGTGCCCAGCCTTCATTTTGGTTTGCCCCCACGGGTGTCATGCGGACATCCAACTACGAGCAAGGCGCACTTTCTCAGTCAAAACTCATGTCCATCTCTTTATTTGGTAGCGGAGTTGCGATCACTTGGTTTTTGAGTTGATCACGATTCCCACCTTCATTTTGGCTTGCCCCCACGGGTGTCATGCAGACATCCAACTACGAGCAGGATCCATTCTCAACGTTATATAATTTTTTTCTCTCTCTCTCTCTCTCTTTTTTTTTTGAATTTCTAAAACTAACAAGGTTGAAAATAACATTTTTAGCACCCCCAAATTTAACACACAGCAATGTCCTCATTGCTGAGAGACGAAATAATTCATGCGATGGACTTAGGAAATTTTGTAAAAATAGTTTTGAAGGAAAGCTAGTGGACTGCTAAATTTTAGAAATGTTTCATGAATTGATTGTCCTAAAATTAATCTGACTCTAGTACATACGGTAAGAAAAAGAGCATAAATTTCATCATTGAAGTCATAATGGGCAAGCGGTGAATGCGGTGACCAAATAAAGCAATAAAAAATTCAAGATTGAGTCAAACTAAAGAGAATGCGATAGTAGAATTCATCAATATTAGATTGAAAATGAAAAGTGCAAAAATTGAAATAAGATGAGGTAAGGAACGATACAACTCCCAAATTTAATTTTTCCTCCCGCATCACTTTGATCGCATCCTTTCCTGTGGTGGGCTGATTCTTTGATTGCGATGGGCTGACCGAACCGGTTGCATGTTTTGAGGTTATCACATTACTCCATCACAATCGTTTACTACGATCAGTGTGATAAATATCAAGAGGATAAAAAGTATGAAAGAAAGAGTTGGAAATTATAAAGAGTAGTAACCATGCAAAAATTAAGATAGATTCATGAAAGAAAAACAAAAAGAATGATACTAAAAAAGGATATATTTCATCCTTGATGAATGTGTGCCGCTTATCAATGCAGGGACTAAATATTTCTTTTTCATTCTGGCTTCCCCAAGTCCACGGATGTTTTCTCGCGTTGGAAATCTTCTCCATGATACATCTTCACTCTTTGACCATTTACCTTAAATGTGTTGGTCCATCTTCGTTTGTCAATTCTACCGCTTCGTGCGGGAATACTTCTTTAATTATGAATGGTCCAGACCAACGCGATTTCAATTTTCCTGGGAAGAGTCGCAGCCCAGAATTGAACAGTAATACCTTTTGACCTGCTTGGAGATTTTTTTCACAAAGACGCTTTTCATGCCATCGCTTCGTCCGTTTTTTGTAGATTTTGGCATTCTCATACGCCTGCCGTCTCCATTCGTCTAGCTCTAGTAGTTGAAGTTTTCTCTTTTCCCCTACTGCCTTCAGATCAAAATTAAGTTTCTTAACTGCCCACAGCGCCCTATACTCTAATTCCAACGGCAGATGACAAGCCTTCCCAAACATTAATGCATACGGTGACATGCCCATGGGTGTTTTATAGCCAGTCCTATATGCCCATAATGCATCGTCAAGCTTCATGACCCAATCCTTCCGCGATGGATTCACGTCCTTCTCTAAAATCGACTTGATTTCTCTGTTAGAAACCTCGGCTTGTCCATTTGTCTGGGGATGATATGTGGTGGCGATCTTATGGTGGACATTTTATTTGATCAGCAGTTTGTTAATGATACGATTCATAAAGTGGGTCCCTTCTCACTTATTATGGCATGTGGAGTGCCAAAACGAGTGAAGATGTTTCTTTGTAAGAACTTGGAGACTGTTGCCGCATCGTTTGCAACGCATGAAACTGCTTCAATCCATTTGGAAGCATAGTCGACGGCCAACAGAATGTATTTATGACCATTTGATGATGGAAATGGTCCCATGCAATCTATACCCCAAACATCGAATAGTTCCACTTCCAATATGATGTTCATTGGCCTCGCATTTTTTTTTCTAAAATGTTTCCAGTGTGTTGGCACTTATCGCATTTCATGGAATATTCTCGTGTGTCCTTAAACAGAGTTGGCCAGTAATACCTGCTTTGCAAAAAATTTGCCGGTGTACACTGTCCCCCGAAATGCCCTCCATAGGGTGATTCATGACATTAAAAAAGTATGTGTTGAAAAGCAATCTCTGAAACACAGAGTCTCAATATCTGGTCTGGTCCTCTTTTGTAAAGATTTGGGGCGTCCCAGTAGTAGAATTTGCATTCATGAATGAGCCGCTTCTTTTGATGGGATGTGTAATTTTTCGAAAATTGTTTGTAGATCAAGAAGTTGACAATATTTGCATACTAGGGTAGTTCTTCAATCTTAAGCAACTACTCGTTAGGAAACAATGCGTTCACCTCTGACTGAATGCGATTCACTTCAGGTTTCTCTAACCTCGATAAATTGTTAGCGACCTAGTTCTCTGTTCCCTTGCGGTCAATTATCTCCATATTAAATTCTTTGAGTAAGAGAACCCATCGGATTAGTCTCGCCTTCGCATCTTTTTTGGTCATTAAATATTTTATCGCTGAGTGGCCTGTGTGGACTATAACTTTTGATCCCAACAAGTAAGGTCTGAATTTTTCAATCGCAAAAATTATCGCCAAAAGTACCTTCTCTGTGGTAGTGTAATTCGCCTGAGTGGAGTTCAATGTTCTGCTAGCATATGCGATGGGGTGTAACATTGCCTTTACCTTTTGTGCCAAAACTGCCCCCATCGCATATCCGCTGGCATCGCACATCAGCTCGAATGGCTTTGTCCAAACGGGTGCGATCAGAATTGGCGTTGTAGTCAATACGTCATTTAGCGCATTGAATGTAGTGAGGCAGTGTGCATCAAAGTCAAAAGGTCTATCAGCTTCCAACAACGCATTCAACGGTCGAGCTATTTTAGAAAAGTCCTTCACAAATCTTCTGTAGAACCCCGCGTGTCCTAAGAAACTCCTTAAAGCTTTCACATTTGCTGGAGGTGGAAGTTTTTCCATGGCTTCAATTTTTGCTTTATCCACCTCTAGCCCATCCTTTGAAACCTTGTGTCGAAGCACAATTCCTTCTTTAACCATGAAATGGCACTTTTCCCAGTTCAGCACCAGATTAGTCTCTTTAGATCTTTTCAGTATTCTGTCCAAGTTTTTCAGATAAATTTCGTGTGTTTGTCCATAGACTGAGAAATCGTCCATAAAGATTTCAACTGGGTCTTCAAGGTACTCGGAGAAGATTGTCATCATACACCTTTGAAACGTGTTGGACGCATTGCATAGTCCAAAAGGCATGTGACGAAAGGCGATCATTTCGTATGGACAGGTGAATGTAGTTTTTTCTTGATCCTCTGGTTCGATCATAATCTGGTTATAGCCTACATACCCATCAAGGAAACAGAAATAGTCATTCTCTACTAGTCGGTCGAGCATTTGATCAATGAAAGGTAAGGGAAAATGATCTTTCTTTGTCACCACATTGAGTTTCCTGTAGTCCATACAGATCCGCCAATCTGTGACAGTCCTCATGGGGATCAACTCGTTGTTTGCGTTAGGGACTACTGTCATCCCACCCTTATTGGGAATGCAATGCATGAGGCTAACCCACGTGCTATCGGTGATAGGGTATATAATGCGGCATCTAAACATTTAATGATTTCTTTTTTGACAACCTCTTTCATTGCAGGGTTCAATTTGTGTTGAAGTTCTCTCGAGCCTTTTTGGTTTTCTTCAAGCCAAATTCTATGCATGTAGTATGTCGGGCTAATACCTCTGATGTCTACGAGCGTCCATCCGATTGCTCTAATATATTTCTTTATAATACTGAGCAATGCTATTTCTTTTTCTTCCGATAACGCAGAGGATATGTTTACTGGCAAGGTTTCATTTTGGCCAAGGAAAACATACTTTAAGAGATTTGGTAGAGTTTTCAGCTCCAATGGAAGTGGTTACTCTAATGTGGGTTTTTGTGTTTTTCTTTCTTTATCCAAATTCAACTTTTCTTCATTGTTCACTGTCTTTGTTATTGCATGGCAGGTTTATAAGGATGCTGTCGCATACTCTCTTTCTTCATTTTCTTCTTCGGACCCCCAATCTTTAACGCAAGTGTGTTCATCGTCGGAATCTGATAAGCGTTCATCTTCTGGGAACTTCATTGCCTTGATAATATTAAACCTGAGCTTGTTTTCATTGATGCTCGTTGTGATTTCTCCCTTATGTACATCTATTTGAGCACGATTAGTAGAAAAGAATGGTCGTCCAACATGATGAAGTCTGTAGGTAGAATGAATTTGTCTATTGTGACCAAGACATCCTTCAATTTTCCTTCAGGGTGTACTAGGGACCTATCTGCAAATTGGAGAGTCACCATTATGGGTGTTAACTGACCTACATTCAATTGTTTGAAGATTGAAAGGGGCATTAAGTTTATGCTTGCCCCAAGATCGCATAATGCTTGACCAATGTAGATCCCTCCTATTGAGCAGGGTATTGTAAAGCTGTCTGGGTCGCATCTTTGGTGGGATTATAGTATTTGACTCTTGTGTTAATGCCACCGTGGCGAATTTTCCTATGCTTCTCTTCTTTGAAACAATATCCTTCAAAAACTTGGCATACACCGGCATTTGCTCTATTTCTTCTATAAATGGAATATTGATGTGTAGTTGTTTCAATATTTCCAAGAAGCGATGATACTGACCTTCATTGTTTTGCTTCTTTTTCAGTCTTTAAGGGAATGAAGGTAGCTGTACTTTCACTGTTTCATTTTCCGGAGGTTTAGAGGTGATCTCATCTTCAGGTTCCATAGTCTCATACTTCTTTGACTCAGTTTGCGACAACAGTTTCTTTGATTCAATAGTCTCATACTTCTACCGTCGCCTTTCCACTTCTTAAGGTGACTGCTTGGCAGTTTTCTTTCCCTGTATTCCCTAGATTGCGTGGAAGCTCAGTTGAGCTAGAAATTGTCCCTTACGGTCTGTTCTTTAGCTCTTCTGCAATTTGTCCTATTTGAATTTCTAAATTCTGGATGGATGTAGCTTGGTTCTGAAGGACTGTTTCATTCTTTTCGCTGATTACTTTAACAAGTTCTCAAGGGATAATGATGGTGGCATTTGAGAGCTACTAGCTTGTTGTTGCTGTTGTCCGTTAGTTCTTTGGAAAAATCCTGGTGGTCCTTCTCTCTGCGCCATAGGCTAACTGCCTTGTTGTTGGTTGTTCTTCCAAACGAAATTAAGGTGGTTTCGCCACCCCGGGTTGTACGTGTTTGAAAAAGAGTTGTTTTTGACAAAGTAGATTGACTGAGGATTTCGTGGACACTTCTCAACAGAATGTGATTCTTCACATGTAGCACAGCTGGTGCTTTTTTGCTCGATCGCATTGACTTGCCCATTTCGAGTTTTGGAATTTTTTATTGCGATGCCTTTCAATAAATTTATCGTCGCATTCATTTGATTTTGCAATGATGTGATGGCACCATTACTTGCATTACCTTCTCTGGGTTTTGCTCTTTGATCGCTTTCTTGTCAATCTTCGTGATTTTTTTAGATGCGATCAAGAATGTTCTTTGCCTCATCATATGTTTTGTCTAGAAAACCTCCTGCTGCTGCCGCATTGGTAGCTGCCTGCGATGAGAATTGAGTCCATGATAGAAAATCTCCATTTGGAGGCAATCCGATAATCCATTGTGTGGGTAGTCGTGCACTAGTCTCTTGAATCTCACCCATGCGTCACTGAGCGATTCATCTTCTTCTTGTTCAAAATTGGTGATCAATTTCCTCCTTCTGGCATTCTCTGTAGGAGGGAAATACTTCTTCATAAACTTTTCTACAACTTGCTCCCATGAAGTTATCTCTCCTAGTTCGAGGGAGTATGCCCATTTTGTTGCTTTATCGCATAGTGAAAATGGAAATAGCGTGAGTCGAACCTCTTCTGTGGAAATATTAGGGAACAAAAAAGTGTTACAAAATTCAATGAAGCTTTATAAATGGGTGTGCGGCTCTTCACCACACCGTCCTCCGAACTGTACTACTGATTGTATCAATTGTAACATTACTAGCTTCATCTAGAACCTTGATCCATCCAATGCTGGTCTCATGATTCCTGATGATAAATCATACAAGTTTGGTGATGCATAGTCTCGGATGGGTCTATTACGATCATTTGGCAGTAGGATAGGATTTTCCATTATGTTATTTTCGTTTGCTACTCGCTCTTCAGGTTGTTCAGCCATTCTGTGAGTTCTTTCTTGTCGTCTACTTCTGTTTTTCTGTCTTCTACGAAAAGTTCTTTCGATCTTTGGGTCGTAGTTGGGCTCCAGAGTGTGTCCTTCGCTCATGCGACGCTTGCTTCTTCCTTTACCGAAGAAATGGCAATGCAACAAAGGTCGAAAGTTGCAAAGATCAAAGAGGTTTGATGTTAGCGCAATCTATACCATAACCCCTGACAAAGGCGCTAAAAACTTGATGCGTTGATTTATGATGCGATGACTTGTGTATGCGATGATGTGTGGATGCGATGATCATACAAGTTTTCCTAACAAAGCCAAGTATAATCCTTCTTAAGTTTCTGGTAAGTCCAGAGTCAAACACAAGGACTACTAAATAGATATGTGACGACTCTCTAATTCTATTGTGGTAGAGATAAAGAAGTAGATGGTGTTTTGATTTAGACTTTCCTATGCGATGGAGTTGAACGTGGAGTGATGAAAGCGTAGATTTATAATAAGTATGCGATGAAGGGGTTGAGAAGGGATTTAGCTAACATTTCCCAAGATTGTGTACAAGTTATGCGATCATGCTATACACAAATATTAGTACTACATTTCTCAATGCAAAATGTCACATTTCCTATTCCTAGGACACATGCGATATGTATGGGAAACAGCAGATAGAACTTATTTCTGAGTTTCTACTTTTGCTTAGGCGGTCTAATCCGACTCTCTCAAGCCCAGATTCTATCTTTAGACTACTCTCTCAAGTACGTCCAAATGATGAATGATGCATACATAAGATAAGATGATCGCATAAAATGCATATCTTAAGTCATGCTAGCTAAGTACTTCTCAACCCATTAAGAAATTTAGCTACTCAGGCATGGTGTGAAGAGATTGAACATAAATCGCAATGAAGTTTTCGATTTCTGCAAATAAAGTATTGAGTACAAAATAACAACTGGATTTGAGAAATAACAAGCCAGGTAAGGAATGTCTTGCTTTCCGTGGCTTTTTACACTGCTTTTTATCACTTCAACTCTGTTCTAGTTGCGGATTCTTGCTCTCGCAAGGGTTGGCCTTCTCTCCTTTGTATTGTTTTCCGGTAGTCTCTCGATTTGCCTCGCCTCCTCTATTCTCTTTCTGTCTTTGTGTGTATGTATATGCGTGAATCCTCTCTCTCTGGTAGCATTCGGTATTTATAGATTTCAAGGTGAAGCAACTTTTCTTACTAATGATTACAATGATGGGCAGCATTAATTTTCCTACTCTGTTGCACCGTTTAAAAGTCATTGAAAGTTCAATTTACTTGCAATAGTATGCCTTTTAATGGCTTGTCAACTGAATTCAAAATCGACTGTTATCAGCTTTATGTTCCATCATGATTTATTATGTTGTCACCTTGATGCGAGGTCTTTAGGCGATCACTTTTTAAGAAACTTCTCACAATCGCATGACTTGCGATTGCAACTTCAAGTGCATTGTCGCATTGTGCCCTTGGATCGCAATTTCATATGCACCATCGCATTGTACCTGCACAGAATAGGCAAATTAACTGTTTTTATGTGATGAGCATTAGTGATCACAATGCCTTTTAGTTTGGCACTTTCAGACATTATATTGCCTATTTTACCATCGCTTTCTCTCATTGTTTGATTAATTTGAGCTGTAATAACTTATATTTCTATCAGTTATCAATAGCCGTTGTTAAACAACTAATAAGGGCCGACACAATTCTTCACTATAGATATATTGTGTCGATTTGATATAACCATAATTAGTAAGTCCCACTGATCCCCTAATAAACAATTGGTTTGTGATCTGATCATCAAACCAAGTCCCTCTCGGGCCAACGAGAGGGTGAGGCCCCTTGTTCAAGTTCTGAAGTCAGTACTTAAGCAAACAACCTCTCTATTATCCCTCAAAGTAGGTAGGAATGAATTTCTTCTTGCACCCTATGTCCCAACTATCTACTTGATCTTAACATGAAATGGGAGGCTTATTGAGTCGGCACTATTGAGCCAACCCTCACTTATGAAAATCTAAGGATAATCCCAAATAAAAAGGAGTTCATAGTTAGCTCAAGATTAAGGTCAAGTTACCTAGGTCATCACTATGAAATACTCATTCTTAAACAGTAAACAACGTTATAAAGTAAGAGTGACTTTATTTCTTAGTCCGATTTTAGGAAAACTCATTACACAAGACGCCTCCACTCCTTAGGTCACCATATGAATGAATCAGGATCACTTCGTTTGTAGCACTTTACAACTCATTTTAACAATTACAGATTGGGTCGCATCCGATAGTGTTACCATAATGGCACCCAACCTTATTCGAATACTATAAACTGTTTGGCTATTTACTCGAACTTGATCCATATTTATAACTCCAAATAAAGTTCAAATATTCATAGAATAGCCATGGATCTTAGTTTATTGGATTTAGTCTTTACAAATGAAATTCAATAACAATTTTATTGAATAAATGTCGAATGTTTACCTTTACAAACTGCGAGTTTTAGGACATTCAACCCAACAAACTCCTACTTAGACTAAAACTCCAGTTGATAAATATATATAATATATATAATGTTTAGTTCAAAGAGAGAATAAAATAAATACAATAAACTAAGGCATCTGATACCCACTAATTCTCCCACTTGCCCTAGTCTTAAGTATCTCGTAGTCCTAGTCCTACTAGGTGACCCTCGAACACTTTAGCCAGAGGACCTTTGTAAAAGGATCAGCCAAGTTGTCTTGTGAGGCTATTTGCATGACAATCACATTTTCATTATACAATCTCCCTGATGAGATGGTACTTTCGCTCGATGTGCTTTCCATGTTTATGGCTTCTAGGTTTCTTTGAGTTTGCAACTACTCTACTATTATCACAATATAGGGTGATCGACAGGTGCATATTTGGGACTACTTCCAAATCAGTCAGGAACTTTCTGAGTCGTACTGCTTCTTTTGTTGCTTCACTTACAACTACATACTCAGTTTTCATTGTAGAGTCAGCAATACAACTTTGTTTGATACTCCTTCATACTACTGCTCTTCCATTTAGAGTGAATACTGACCCCGAAGTTGATTTTCTTGAATCAATATCGGTCTGGATGTCAGAATCAGTGATCCTGTAAGGATCAGATCCTTAGTTCCATACACAAGCACGTAATCCCTCATTCTTCGAAGATACTTGAGGATATTTTGAACAACAGTCTAATGATCATATCCTAGATTGGACTGAAATCTGCTAACAGTTCTAACTGCATAGCATATGTCGAGACGAGTACCATTGCATACATTAGACTCCCTACTGTTGATGCATATGAAATTTGTTTCATAACCTCAACTTCTTGAGGTATTTTAGGACTTTTTTCCTTAGACAGATGAATTCCATGTCTGAAAGATAACATTCCTTTCTTGGAATTTTGCATTTTATATCTAGACAACATCTTATCTATATAAGATGCCTGAGATAATGCTAAAGTTCTATTTTTGCAGTTCCGAATTATTTGGATCCCAAGAACATATTACGCTTCTCCCAAATCTTTCATTTCGAATTGCATAGCAAGCCATCTCTTGACGTCAACCAGAAATTTTACTTCATTTCCTATGAGTAGAATGTCATCAACATACAGAATTAGAAAAGCAACAGTACTATTGACGATTTTCTTGTAAACACAAGGTTCGTCAACATTTTGTTCAAAATCATAAGATTTGATTAAGTTCCAAATCTTATATTCTAGGATCGAGATGCTTGTTTCAACCCATAAATGGATCTATTAAGCTTGCAAACTTTTTGCTCTTGACCTTGTTCTATAAACCCTTCTGGTTGAGACATATAGATACTTTTTTCAAGATAGCCATTTAGAAATGCTATCTTGACATCCATTTGCCGGATTTCATAATCATAAAATGCAGCTACGGATAAGAGTATTCTAATAGACTTTATCATGGCAATTGGAGAGAATGTTTCTTTGTAGTCTATCCCCTCCCTTTAGGTAAACCCTTTTGCCACACGTCTAGCCTTGTAGGTATGTACCTTACTAGCTTGGTCTCATTTTCTCTTGTAGATCCACTTGCAATCGATGGGCTTTATCCGTTCTGGTTAATCTACAAGATTTTAGACTAAATTGAAGCACATTCACTCCAATTCAAGTTCCATGGCATTAATCCACTGGTTCTTATCCATATCTTCAATTGCTTGTTTGAAAGTCAATGGATCCTCTAAGCCATCATCTGGTATGATGACTTGAGTTTCAGTTAAACCCATGTATCAGTCAGGCTTCTGCATAACCCTTCCACTACATCGAGGCACTCTCAACTCTTGTTGATGCGATTTTCGTTTCTCTGGTCATTTCATCTATTACTAGCCTACTGCGAGGTTGATGATTTTTAATGTGGTCTTCCTCTGTGAAAGTTTCATTGGTCGACACAAATACTTTATCTTCCTGAGGATCAAAAAAGAAACCACCTTTTGTCTCTTTGGGTTAGCCTAGAAATAGATATATCTTTGAACGGTGTTCCAGCTTCTTTGGATTTTGCACCAACACATGAGCTAGGCATCCCCAATTCTAAAGTGGTGCAAACTACCTTACGTCCTTTCCATAACTCATTAGGTGTTTCTGAAACACTTTTTGAGGGAACCATGTTCGATATATACACCACAGTTCTTACTGCGTGACCCCAAAAAGAACTTGGCAATTAAGCATAACTCATCATAGAACGAATCATAACCAACAGGGTTCTATTTCTCCTTTCTACAATACCATTTTGTTAAGGTGTGTCAGGTGTTGTGATTGAAACAACCTTTCCAGTCCCTACTTTAAAGGTTGCTTCACCTTTTGTTAATTGTCTCTAGGAACTAGTTTCCTGAGAGAAATTACATATATGATTAGCAGCACCTTAATTTATTATCTAGGTTTTTTTTTTTCTTTTTTTTTATCAATTTTCACTAAGCATGTTTCAATGGAGATAGAGGACATTCTTCTGCTAAAACTTATTGTATTTACTATGTAGTTCGATTTTCTCATTCTCATCTATATAGTTCAAAACTTTAGATGAGAATGGAGATAGAGGACATTCTTCTGCTAAAACTTATTTTGAATCATCTTTTGCTAGTAATTTATATGTTGAGTTGTTATTACTGTTAACTAATGTGGAAGCGAGTATCCTAGAAGAATTCGACATGGTGAAAATTTTTAAACAAATTCTTATTAGTGAATTGCAACGAAATCCAAAATTAAGTTTTAGCAAAAAGTAATTATGTACCTATAATTATTATTTTTGCAACGATACTATAATGAGTAAGAATAAGTGCTACCGAAGCGTAATCAAATACTCCTTCACTAAAGCAAGAATTCTTGACTAAATACTATCTCCAGAATAACTCTTATTGCTATAGTCATTTAGTTACCGTTTTTTGTCAAAAACTACTAACACTTATTAATTCTGTAAGTGTAACCTTTCATTTTCAGACTTCAGAGGTCGGTCCAAACAAAGCTACCGAATTGGAGAGTCAAGATTGGGAATGGACCTAAGAAATCCTATCCATTTTTGGAGTTTGAGTTGTTCTAAATCCTATGTTACAATCCTCCAAGGGGATAACTATCGTTAAACGACTAGCAAGGGCCGTTTAAAGGTAACTAGCAGGTGCAACATAGGAATCTCACGGTCCAAACCAACGGAAGAGACCGTAGGATACGTTGACACATTTCCTTCACCCACTTACTATGAGCTACTTCCTCCATTCATCATAGGATACGTTGACACATTTCCTTCACCCACTTTCCGAATGGAGGTCACTTCTAGGGTAATACGAAGCATTGCATGGATCTCATGGAGTGAACTCTTAGGGACATGACAGCTAAGAACAACATATCCTATATGTTATTAATCTCCCACTGAAGTGTTATAACATTTTCTTGGGTATATGTTTACTTAGGTTTGTTCTGTCTAATTAAACAATCTAAGTCTAGGTATTTATCCAAGTAATGATTATATTTGGATTTAACCTATGATGTCAAGATGATAAACCAGTTTTAAAACCTTACACCGCTCACATGTGTTTATAAAACTGGTTAAAAACACTCAGTTATTTGAACATAATCCCCAGGTAGAAGGTGTTCCGTAGAATGTCAACTTAAATACCCCCAGCCTTAGACAGGATTATATATCGATTGAGTTTGTACCTGAAGTCTTATATGATAACGACCTATTTTAACTATTAAAAAAAGTGGTTAACCTACGTAAGCATGCAGCTTATCTTTGTTGTGGATTTCAAATGTCTAACCCAATTTTATAATAACTTATAAAACTTTAGGTATGCTTTGTATCCATAACATATATCAAATATCTCATGACTTAATATATCACATATATTAAAATAATTGAAACCCTTAAACATGCATACTATATATTATAACACCTTCTAACATACTCTCAATGCATGTAACATGCTTCCTATAGTGGAATTTTAAATCTGCATGGCATACTATATGCACATACAAGATTTATTTAATTATAACATACATCACATGCATAAATAATTAAACAAAAACTTATATGGTTTAGTTTTGGCATTTTCAAGCAAACAAAGGCCTAATTATTACATAAATCAGCAAAAACTGGCTCCAAAAAACTTTTGGACCGCTTGAACTACCCCAAACCAGACTCGGACCTCTTGAACTGGATCTCCAATGCTCAAAATTGGGCTGAACCGGGCATAATCAAGTCGAAACAGACCTCCTTGACCCGAATCGACTGGACTGGTTCACTTGGACCGTTAGTTTGGGCTCGCGCATGCATGCATACTGGGATGAACAACGTCGCAACACTGCATCCCAATGTTGGAATGCCTAGAGTGTTCTTCATTATTCTGGGCTGGAATGAAAAACAACTTCGTGACGCTCCAAGCACAATGTCACGACTTTGCGAAGTAGTGGCTAAAACTTCAGTTTTCTACTACTGTCCTTCACTACTTCTTTCTTTAATTACATCCTAATTTCAACTCTAATGACTTCAATTGAATTATAGACTCTTAAGCACACATTAAAGCTCATCAATCAAGAGCCAATTACAAGAATTACAACATAATTGAAGAGAATTTAATGTCAAAACTTAGAAAAACCATATTAGTTCACCATTTTCATACAACTTATGAATAAAAACCCACCAAGCCAAAATTAACTCGAATTGAATGCTTAAATGATGCTCTGATACCAATTGTCAGTTTCCAACAATGTAAAGTAGAAGAAAATAGGATCACAAAGCATTTTAATTCATCAATTTTGGCTTTAAATTAAGCATGCTGATGAGATATTAAAATGGTTTCAAATATACTTTTGAAGATCTTCATCAAACTCGAAATTTAGCTGCAATCTTCTCCAATTCTTGTTGTGGACCATCATTAGAGCTTCCCAACTATCCTCTATCAACCTTAGATTGAGTTGTGGGACTCAAAACAAGCAAGAATTTAGGGAATGAGAGGAGGAAGTGTTGGATTCATAAAGCAAGCAATGGAAGTAAAAGTGGAACATTAAGCATTCTAATTCATTAATTTTGGCTTCAAATTAAGCATGCTCATAAACTAAAAAATAGATTTTCAACACTAACATTTGAAGTAGCTTTGATTCACAATCTTTAGCTGCAATCTCCTTGATTTCTACTTGTGAACCACCACAAGGCCTTCCCTATTATCCTCTTGGTGGGACTTAAAATAAGCATGGATTACGGGAATAAGTAGAGAAGGTTTCTGGTTTTGACAATATAAAGAACAATTCTTCAATCACTCTTTCTCAACAAATTGCAACTGATCGTATCTCTTCTTCCACTCAAAATTCGAACTTTATATTGAATGGCTTTCATGAAACTAACAGCCTTGCATGAATCACAGCTCATGCTTGAATAGTTGAGCTGAAGAAGAATGGAATTGTTAGTGAGTTGCTGAAATTTGAAAGTGGAAAAATCCCACTTTTGGGATTTTTCCCATTTTCAAATTTACTTTGTAATTTCTTATTAAATCTAATTTTAAAAATCAATTTAATTTATAAATTAAAATTTTATTAATTTTACAAAATTAATTCAATGATTAATTTTCTAATCAAATTAATAAATTAATTAAATAATTTTAATAATTAAATATTAAATATTAAATTAATTCGTCACCAATTCCATTACAATGAATTTTTATTTAGGAATTTAATATTTAAATCATATTTAAATATTAATTGATTGTCAAATTACGTTTAATTCCAAAATTCAACATGTAATTATACCACATATAATTACTAATTTCTTTATTCTAATTTAAACGTTTCAAATCAACTTATCATGCTAATCTAAGATTAATCTGTTTGTGAGCTAGCAGTGGGACCTAGTGAACCTACAGAACATGGACTCCAACAATCCGAGATTAATTGGCTAATCTCTTTACACCGAATTAACCCCCATTCGTTAACTACTGGGTCACTCCACTAAAGCCCGTAGTTTCACTCCCCACACTATAGATATATTATGTTCAGTTGATGTAACCATGATTAGTAAGTTAACCCTTCACAGGTTGTTTGTAATAACGGCTGGGTCAAAAGGCTATTTTACCCCCGAGATTACCACTTGTTGTTTAAGTCTCACTAATCCTCTAACGAACATTTGATTTGTGATCCGATCATCAAACTGAATTCCTCTTGAGCCAATGAGAGGGTGAGACCCATGTTTCAAGTCCGAAGACAACACTTAAGGGAACGACCTCTCTATTATTCTTGAAAGCGAGTAGGAGTGAATTTCATCTTGCACTCTATGTCTTCAGCTATCTTCCCAGTCTTACCCTTGAAATGGGAGGCTTATTGAGCTAGCGCTGTTGAGCCAATCCTCACCCATGCAAATCTAAGGATAATCCCGAATGAACAGGAGTTCATAATTAGCTCAGGATTCAGGTCAAGTTACCTAGGTCATCGATGTGAAATAGTCAGTCTTAAACAGTAAACACGTTATAAAGTAAGAGTGACTTATTTTGTGGTCCAATCTTATGCAAACTCATTGCACAAGACGCCCCAACTCCTCATGTCATCACATGTACGAATTAGAATCACTTCGTTTATAGCACTTCACAACACTTTGTAACAAATACAGAGTGGACTGCATCCAATAGTGTTACCAGAATAAGGCACTCAACCTTATTCATATACTATAGATCATTTTGACTATTTATTCCAACCTGATCCACTTTTATGTCCCCACATAAAGTTTAAGTACTCATGTAATAGTCATAGATATTTTAGTTTATTGGATTTATTTCTAAAACGAAATAAGCAATTTATATATTCAATAACAACTTATTTGTTATTTTAGTTTAATGTTTATAAACTACAAGTTTTAGGACATAAAACCCAATAGAAAGAAGACTGGTTCAACTGTTAAAGACTCTTCATCAACTCTTCAGAACTTCTCAGCAAAAATCAGCATTTTGTATGTCCTTTCCCACACAAATTTGAGTGTTTTTATTTAGGGAACTCATGTAATTCTGAATGCCTGATAACATTCGAACTCCACTTTCAATTTGAACTGGAATTTGGTAATGGAATTGTGAATAAGCTAATAAAATTGAAAGTGGGAAAATCCACATTTTTGGGATTTTCCATTTTTAATTTCTTTTTAATTTTTCAAATTTTTGAAACATTTTCAAAATAAAAAATCATTATTCAATTTCAATTCTTTTAATTAAAACTGAAGTTTTATGAATTTTACAAAAAAAATTCAATAATTATTTTTTCTAATAAAATTAATAATTAATAATTAATTAAATAATTTAATTAATTCTATTAATTTATATCAAATATTAAATTAATTTATCACCAATTCCACTACTATGAATCCCTATTCATGAAATTAATATTTAAATCATATTTAAATATTAATCAATTCTCAAATTTCGTTTAATTCCAAAATTAAACGTGTAATTATATCTCATATAATTACAAATTCCCTTAATTCAAACTTCAACGTTTCAAATTAACTTATCACGATATTCTAAGGCTTATTCCATTTGTGAGCTAGTAAAGAGACCTAATAGACCTACAGATCATGGGCTCCAATAATTCGAGATTAATTGGCTAAACTCTTTACACTGAATTAACCCCCATTCGTTAACTACCGAGTCACTCCATTAAAGTCCAGTAGTTGCATTCCCCTCACTATAGATATATTCTGTCCACTCGATATAATCATAATTAGTAAGTTAACCCTTCACAAGTTGTTCATAATAACGACTAGGTCAAATGACCATTTTACCCTCGCAGTTACCTCTTGTTTCTTAAGTCCTACTAATCCTCTAGTGAACAATTAGTTTGTGATTCGATCATCAAACCGAGTCCCTCTTGAGTCAATGAGAGGGTGGAGCCCCTTATTCAAGTCCCAGAGTCAGTACTTAAGGGAACAACCTCTCTACTATCTCTTAAAGCGGGTAGGAGTGAATTCCTTCTTGCACCCTATGTCCCTAGCTATCTTCTCAGTCTTATTGAGCTGGCGCTATTGAGCCAACCCTCACCTATGCAAATCTAAGGAAGTATTCATATAATAGCCATGGATCTTAGTTTATTGGATTTAGTGTTTACAAAGGCATTTTAATAACAACTTATTGAATAAATGTCGAATATTTAACTTTACAAACTTTGAGTTTTAGGATATTCAACCCAACAAAACTAATGAACCCCTGGCTATAGTATGAATAATGAACTTTATATAGAGATATAAACATAGATCAAGTTTGAGTATATTTAATCTGGAAACGCTATGAACGTGGCCCACTTTGTATATGATACAAACGAGTGATCCTGAAATCGTTCATGTAGAGACATACGAGTGGAGGCATCCTATGCATTAGATGTTTGCATAAGACTGGACCACGAAAAATTCGTTTTGCTTTATAACACCGTTTACTGTTAAGGTAACTCGTTCTCAATCCTAAGTTAACTATGAAGTCTTGTTTACTCGGAATTATCCTTTAATCTGCAGGTGAAAGTGGATCATCAATGCTGATTCAATTAGCCTCCCATTATAGGAGTAGGACTGGGTAGATAGCCGGGAACATAGTCCAACAAGATGGAATTCACTCCTATCCGATTTCATGGTTAGTAGATAGGTTGTTCCCTTATTCTCGACTATAAATACGAACAACCTTTAAAGGATCGACTTACTAATCATTGTTAAATCAAATGAACAGAAATATATCTACAGTGAGGAGAGTGTAGCTACTGGGCTTTAGTGTAGTGTCCTAGAAGTCAATGAATATTTGATTAATTCGATTAAAAGAGTTTAGCCAATTAATCTCAAATCATTTGAGTTCATGATCTGTAGGTCCATTAGGTCACTCTACTAGCTCGTAAATAAATTAAAGCTTAGAATACTATTAGAGAATTAGAAATCTTTAAATTCGAATTAGGGGTGAGATTATTGTATTTGATATAATTAATGTTTAATTATCGAATTAAACAAAAAGTGGAGAGTTAAAACATTTAAATTTGTTTTGAATATTATGAATAAGGATTCCATTTTATGGAATAGGTGTTTTCTTAATTCATTATTGGATATTAAATTAAATTAATTTAAATTTGTTTAAATAATTATTTAAATAAAAATAATTAATGTTAATTTTATTTAAAATAAAAATATGATTTTAAATTAAAATTTTAATTTTAGTTAAAATCATTTGGATTCAAAATTCTAATTTAATTTGGATTTCCTACTAAAATCTTATCTCTTTAAATTTTTTTGATAAGATTTGAATCAAAATATCTTATCTTTTAAATTTAAATTTATGATACTTGGTGCGTTTGAATGGGTTAACCTTGAAATGATATCAAAATTCATTTACATCAATTTTAAATTTGATCATATTCCAAATTTTATCTCAAATTTATCTTAAGTCCATATTCCAAATTTTATCTCATATTCAAATAAAAAATGGAGGGTAAAATCTCAAATTTATTTCAAATTAAAATTTGACCATATTCAAAATTTTATCCTAAATTCAAATTGTTCAACTTTGAGATTAATTTGTGGATAAAATCTCAAGTTAAAATTTGGTCATATTCTAAATTTTATCCAAAATTCAAATCATCCAAATTTGGCCTTCTATCCTCGAAGCAAAATTAAATTAGGGATAAAATCTCAAATTTATTTCAAAATAAAATTTTGTCATATTCCAAACTTTATCTCAATTTGAAATCAAGTTTAGCTTTTATCCTCAATTCATATCAAATTGAGAGGTAAAATCTGAACTTAAAATTTGGTCATATTCTAAAGTTTATCCCAAAATCTAGTTAAACTTATATGTACTAAATTGATAGTTTGTCTGACATATCAATTGGGGTCAAATTCAAGAACAAGTATATTTGAATTTCAATTCAAACTGTATATTTTTCGAGATTTGTTCACCCATATATGCACATAAATCTCGAAAAATGGGCATTTGTTGAATGAAAAATTTTGGACCAATTGCAAATTGGCATGTCATTTACTAAATTAATGACGAAATTCCAAATAATTGAATTTGAGACTAATTAGAAGTTGACATGCCCCAAAATGAAGTTGAAGACATAAATTGACGAATTCCGATGATGCCACATGTTTTCTTGATGACTGTTGGATTAAATAAAATTAATTTGGTCTAATTTGATACTATTACTTGGGCTAAAGTTCAATTGAACACGAAAATAGGCTTAATTTGACCCAAATGTCGAACAAGGCCCCAATTCAATTAGTTGGGCCCAAGGGTAGTCCATGGACTAATCAAACCCAAGCCCACAAAGCCCACCTGAAAATTATATAAATAGAGGAGTTCTCTTCAATTGTGAGGGTCAACAATTCTACATTTCAGATATCCTAAAGAGAATTCTCCATAATCAGAAGACTCTCGAAAACTGAACCACTTCTTGAAGCTCAAGCTATGAAGATACAAAGATTCTTCCAGGATTTCAAATTTCAAGAACACCACGCGCTTCGCTTCTTTAAGTCAAGCGTACACATTCAATCGAGAGAGAATCAAAGAATCAAGTGCTAGAAATCGAACCACAATGCATCAAATCAACACAAACATAAGTTCAACTTCATGAAATAAATTTCTCAGGAAATCTCCTGCGAACAAGGAGATTTTTAAAAATAGAAAAATAAAGGAAACTATTAACACAAAATAGCAAAATTGAATCATCTTTTCCTTTCTCCATCTTCTTCTTCTCCTCCGTCTTCTTCTTCCTCTCTTTCTTCTTCATCTTCTTCTCCTCGTCCTTCTTCTTCTTCTTCTTCAACTTTGGTCTGATCTCGGTCTTTCTCTCTAACCCATGCACTTTCTTCTACTTCTTGGGTCCGATCTCGGTCTTTCTCTCTAACCCACACACTATAACGTGCAACAACCACTGAACTCGTGCCCAACAGTTGATCTTCTGTCATTTGGGTCTACATCGTAGATCTTGTTGTACGTCGTCGCCAGTGAGCCAATTTTTCTCTCTTTACCCGATTCACTCTAACTTTAAATCCAAGCATTCCAATCTTCTCGTCGCTGTCTTATCATCACTAGCACTAGAGTTCAACGAATTATTTTGTCGTTAGAGGTAACGTTTTGGGCGTTTTCAGTTAATTTTGTTTTGGTCCTTGAACACTCATTAAGTTTTGGGTTTACTCATGAAGTTGGATGCTAGATTTGAGTTTTGTTGCTTTAGATAATTGTGATAGACATTGTTATCAATGTCTATCACAGATTGACGCTGATAAAAAACTATTAATGATAGAAACTGACACAAATCTATCTATGATAATCGTTGAGACATTGATAGGAGTCTATCAATGTCTATCGATGGTAAAAACTGATAGAAATCTATCATTGATAGAGGTTGATAGAATTCTATCAATGTCTATTAGTGATATAAACTGATAGAAGTCTATCAGTGATACTATCAGTGATAGACATTGATAGAAGTCTATCAAGGTCTATTAGTGATAGAAATTGATAGAATTCTATCATTGATAGAGGCTAATAGAAGTTTATCAGTATGTATGAGTAATAGAAACTAATAGAGGTCTATCATCAATACTATAGTGATAGAAACTGATATAAATTCATCACTAATGGACATTGATAGAAATACTCTATAGTATGTAGCAATATTTTTTTTTTTTTTTTTGCTATTTCTATAAATAGTTTGATATTTTTTCTATCTGTGAATTTTTTTTAACGGTTTACATCACTTCGTTTTCTAGTTTTGGTTTTAGTTTTCTTGTTTTTTAAAAATACAAACTCCCCGAGTAAACGCATTTGATTGTCTGTTTTATTTTTATTTTTATTTTTTTTGAAAAACAGTACAAGGAAAACATATTTTCTTTACGTCAAAATTTGTCGGATGACACGTTTAAACACGAAACACGTCGGCAAATCGTTTTCAACAAACAAAAGGTTGCCGGGAAAATTTTTGGGCGGCCAACTCCTGATGCCAGAATATAGGCTTCTTATTGGTAAGTTGATTTATGAAGGAATTTCTTGTTACATAAACTTAATGGTGGGTTTTCATGGAAATTTTAATTTATATTTCTAAAAAAAAAAAAATGTTCGGAATGAAAGGGTTAAAACCTAGAACTGTATAAATATGTGATAAGTTGGTTCCTTCATATTAGAGGCGGAAGAGAATATTTGGTTTGAAAAGGTAGAAGAGGAAAATTTTTCAATGCTAGGGATAACGATTTTTTTTTTCTCTGTACTTTCTCTATTTTTTTTTGTATGCTACGTCAACATACATTTAAACATCTATTTTAAAAATAGAGTAGGATCCACTTATACTAATGTTTATCCACCAATATTTACGAAAATAAATTTGTAGTGTAAACAAATGAATAAATTAGTTGACACATCACAACACATGTCAACAACACATCTAGTTTGGTATTCCCATCTTTAACAAGAAGACATATAAGACAGATCAGCAACACTTTTTTATGGAAAATATGAGTACCATTTGTATGGCAGAATTGCCTTATACAACAGGATACAAGATGCCTTATATATCAGCAATTATTGAAAAATATGGATGATATCAAATATATATAGAAGAGAGATTTCATGAAAGGGATCAATTGATTATTGATCAAACACTTTACCAATAAGTATGACATTTTTGTAGTACTTAAGAAATTTTCATGTAGAAAATGAATAAATTGAGGAAAGAGACGCAAAATGAATTATGAGATCAGAGAAATAATTTTGAATTTGGAGGAAAATGACGAATATCGTACAATAATGATAACAAATAGATGGATTGGATGTTTGATGAAAGGATAATGCTTAAACTTGGAGAGTTTATTTAATGGATTGACACATTTAGTGTCATGGATTCCTATATATATATAATTATTATTGAACAGTTAATATGAAATTTACCATATTGGATTTTGAACTTTCATTTGGTATGAAGTTCTTTTTTAAAAAAAAAAAAATTATTTATTAAACTAATGATTCAATGACCTATTTTGCTCATTCTTTTATTTTAATTTCTCGACTACTTGGTAGTTTTTGAGTTTCAATCAGAATTAGTTACTCAGTATTTGCCAGCAATCGTCTAGCCACGTTTTGCATCATATCTGTTGTTAGCTAGAAATAAGGTATATGTTAAAGATGTATTCCATATCACAATCTGGATACTAAGTTCATGAATGTATAAATAATATGAAGTTCATGATAGGAAACATCTTGACAGTAGATTCCAATACAGAGTTTCGGTCTATTGTCATCAACAACTCGTCATAAGATTGGTAGGATAATTTGAGACGAGGTGCGACACAATGTGTCACCAAACATAGTTTACATTGATGATGGTCATCTCTGTACATATTGATAGATAGAATATCTACTGAAGCACACACCATTGGCCATAACCTTTTGCTTTTTTTTTTTTTTCCTTCTAAAATGCATTTCAATTTTGAATTGTGGTAATTAAATAGTCGAATCTTGTGATATAAGAATAGTACATCAATTTTATTTGATCATGGACACTCGAAATATATTTTAAATGTTATTCACTTGCACAACTAAATTCGTGTTAATAAACTAACATTATTAAATAATTTGGTAAGAAAGTATTCGAATTACTTGGAATCCATGATTTTCGTATTCCTTTTAGATGCAGAACAACCTATTATTCAAGGCGTTATTCAAGATCATCCAAGGCTTTAGACCTTTCGGAGAGAGAAAGAAAAGAAAGCAAGTAATATTTAACATACCTGATCTTAATTATAGGAGAATCAATGTATGTTTGTAAACACATCATTAAATCATTCCTTAGTAATTCTGTGGTATTCTTAGAAATTTATTAAAAATTGTAAGAGAAGAGGGAAACAAGTATTCTCCTCTTAACCCCATGAAACTCAAAGTATTGGAATAAATAAAAGTGAAAAAAAAACATAAAATGGACGATTAAAATTAAACTACGTATAGAATGTTAGTAAAGTAAAAGTTGTAAATTGAAATAGACAAAAATGTAAGGGCAAAAGAGAAAATAAAAGATTCTTCTTCATAGTCCATAGCTTTTAAGTTTTCTATTTTCTTTGTTTATTTTTTTTATGAAATTCTCAACCAAGAAAGAATTTTTAAATTGATTTTTAAAATCATATTAAGACCTTCTTGGACAACCCAATGATTACTAAATAAGTTTTAAAATCATACAACATCCATTGGTTAAAAAATTTATTTTTTAAAATGATTATTGAGAGAAAGAAAGGAAGGAACATTTAATATTGACCATGATTAGAGTAGAATCACTATATAAACATCAATATTAGAAACATGATCTTTACTTCATTGAGTAATTTTTTGGTATTAATTCTTAAATATAATTTATTAAAATTGTAAGGAAAAAAGAGAGAAACAAGTACTCTCCTCTCATGTAGCCCCATGAAACTACAAAGTGAAATAAATAAAAGTGATGAAGAACATATACATGAATGATTGGAATTAAAATACATGTTGTTTTAGTGAAATAAAAAGTTATAAATTTGAAATAGACAAAAATTTAATGGGAAAAAGAGAAAATAAAAAAAAAATCTTCATTACGGTCCATATCTTTTCATTTTTATATTTTCTTTGCTTTTCTATTAAACTTTCAATCCATAAATAATTATTAGATTGATTTTTAAAATCACACCATCACCTTTTCGAACCCATTCAAACAATAAGATTACTAAAACTACATTTGGGATTTACATTTGCAATCGTAGAAAGCCATAGTGAGAAAACCTTAATCACCTTCATTATTTGATAAATCAAATTATTTATTAATCTAACAGAATCACTGATTGAAAGCTTATAGTAGGCTTTTATAAAAATCTTTCATAATCATTTAAATAAATATATTATAATAATATTCTTTCATATTAATATATTTTCAAATTTTAATTTATTCATTTTTTTATAAAAATTATTTTTATTAAACTTTTGTCAAATAATTTACATTAAATAAAATTAATTGAAATTCAAATCATATAAAATTTTAAAAAATATATATTATACTTAATTATAAATTAATTATCAATGTAAAAATAATTAAAATAATAAGCATATTATAATTCATATAATTAAATTATACCAATTTAGTATTAATTTATCTAACATCGTAACTAGTTTTTATAATTTTAAATTAAAATATACCAAATATTATTTTAATTTCTTTCCCAAATGATTTTTTAAAAAGTAAAGTTGACAACAACAATGAAGCATAGATTGATTTTTCAAATCATTATCGTCTCTCTCCTTTTTTTTTTTTTTTCTCCTGACAAAACTCCTCGCTCTCTAATGATAATTCTCTTTTATTTCTCCCATTCTTGTTTTCTCATTCACAATTATTGATCTTCTCTCTGTCAACTATGGAATCTTTTTGTTCCAATTACTCGACACCCAACATGAAGACGAAATCATGTGTTTTGCATTTCTCAAATTCGGTTTTTAATTAATGTATATTTGTCTGCATATTATGATCCAGTTTTGTTCTAGACTAATTTTATTCATGAATTATGTATTGTTTCAATGGTTTCTAATTTAAATATTTTAGCTTCGGTAACTATTTTCTTTTTTGTTTTTATTTCTAAAATTAAATTTATGGACACTACTTCCGTCTCCAAATTTCTTTTTTTGTTATCTACTTTCTACAAATGGTTTAAACTAAGTTAAATTTTTAGAACTAAATAAAGTGGCTTTCAAAAAGTTGATTTTGTTTTTGAAATTTAGCTAAAAATTCAATCATTGTAATTAAGAAATGTATAGGAAATAGATTTAATTTTCAAAAACAAAAAAATAAAATAAAATGGTTACCAAACATGGACTTAAATGGGAATGTTTTAAATTCTTATTTGATTCGTTGACTATGAGAATAGAGAAATTATACAGAACAAAAATGAAAAATAGCCGTAACCAAGTAATGATCAATTTGTGAGTGATGTTACAAAAATGCCCACTAGATATTTAGAGGTGTGTGGAGATTCTTGGTCCAGTTATACCCTTGATAAACCTTCTTATTTACAAAAATGCCCACTAGATATTTACAACTATACCATCACTTGTTCTTAATTCTAAGCTAACTATGAACTTCTATTTATTCGGGATTATCCTTTAATCTGCATGGGATATAGTCCTGCAAGATGGAATTCACTCCTACCCCATTCAAGAGATAGTAAACAGGTTATTTTCTTAAGTGCTAACTCTGTGTCTTGAACAAAAGGTCCCACCCTCTCATTGGCCTGGGAAGGACTCGATTCGATGGTTAGACCACAAACCAGTTGTTCAGTAGAGGGTCAGTGGGACTTAAGAATCAAGATGTATTTACAGGGGTAAAATGGTAATTTTTTATCTAGCTGTAATTGTGAACAAACTGTGAAGGATCGAATTACTAATCATGGTTAAAATTAAGTGGATAAAAATATATCTACAATGAGGAGAGTGTAGCTGTTGGGCTTTAGTGGAGTGTCCCGGTCGTTAATGAATATTGGTTAATTAGGTTAAAGAGTTTAGCTAGTTTATCTCAAATCGCTGGAGCTCATGATTTGTAGGTCCATAGGTTCCCTTGCTAGCTCATATTGGACTAAACCTTAGGACAATGTGATGAGAAAATTTGAAATGTTCAAATTCAGATTAGGGAATAAGTATTGATTATATGTGATTATAATAATTAATTAATTAGTTCAAATTCAAATTGCCACAAGTCGAGTCTCGAAGTTTAATAGGGATTCATATTCGAAATTGGTGTTTATTATTAATTTAAAATTTAATATTAAATTAATTTTATTAATTAAATTATTAAACTAATTAATAATTAAAAATAATTTTATATAAAGTTAGTTATTAGAATCAATTATTGAAAATTATTTTAGATAAATTTATTTATTAAAATTAATATTGTATAAAATTAAAAATGGTTGGTCTATCATGAGTTACACTCCCTAACCTGACTCATTTTGGGGTTATGCAGTACATACTACAGCCTATATTTTGAATTGCGTTCATTCCAAAGTGTTATTGAAACATCTTTGGAGTTATGAAATGATTATAAAGCTAGTTTGCACCATTTTAAAATTTGTGGTTGTGTAGCACATATGCATGAGGCTAATCCTAATAAGTTGGAACCTCGTTTAAAATTGTTCATATTTGTAAGTTACCCGAAAGGAACAAAAGGTAGTTACTTCTACGATCCTAAAGATAATAAAGTGTTTGTGTCAACAAACACTATATTCTTAGAAGAGGACCACATAAGGGAGCATAAACCACGTAGTAAGATAGTGTTAACTGAGTTTTCCAGTGAAACTACTAAACCTTCAACTAGAGTTGTTGAAGAGCCTACCACCTCAACAAACCACCTCAACAAGAGTTGTTGAAGTTGGTTCATCTAATAAGTCACATCCACCTTAATCGTTGATGGGGCCTCGACGTAGTGGGAGGGTTGCGAACCTGCCTATTCATTATATGGGTTTGACTGAAACCATATCTATTATTTCTGATGGCGATATTGAGGATCCATTATCTTACAAGAAAGAAATGGATGATGTTGATAAAGATGAATAGATCAAAGCTATGGATCTCGAAACGGCGTCTCTGTACTTTAATACGGTTTGAGATCTTGTAGATCTACAAAAGAAAATAGGATGCTGATAGGAAGATGAAAACTTTCAAAACTAGACTTGTGGCAAAGGGTTATACCCAAGTAGGGGGAGTCGACTATGGGGACACTTTCTCACATATTTTCATGTTAATGTCTATCAGGATATTCCTGTCCACTACCGCATATTATGACTATGAAATTTGGAAAATGGCCGTAAAGACTGTCTTTCTGAATAGAAATCTCGAGGAGGAAATCTACATGCAGCAACCTCAGGGATTCATAACCCAAGGTAAAGAGCAAAAGGTTTGCAAGCTTAATCGGTCAATTTATGGATTGAAACAAGCTTGTCGATCATGGAATATAAGATTTGATTCTACGATCGTATCTTATGGCTTTGATTGATGTGCCTTGTGTATACAAAAAAATCATCAACAGTTCAGTAGCCTTCCTAATGCTATACGTAGATAATATCATATTCATTGGGAATGATGTAGGTTTACTGACTAAAACTAAATTGATTGGCGACTCAATTCCAAATGAAAGATTTGGGAGAGGTGCACTTTTTTCTGGGGATTCATATCTTTAGAGATTGAAAGAATAAAATGCTGGCATTGTCTTAGGCATCATACATCCACAAGATGATTGTCAAGTATCGATGCAAAACTCTAAGAGAGGTTTGCTACCTTTCAGACATGGAGTTGCTTTGTCTAAGGAATAGTATCCTAAGCCACCTTAAAAAGTTGAGAAATGAGACGAATCTCCTATGCATCAGCTATTGGTAGCTTGATGTATGCGATGTTATGTACTAGACTTGACATCTGTTATGTAGTGGGGATAGTCAGTAGATATCAGTCAATCCAGGATTAGATTACTGGACTGTCATTAAAATTATCCTTAAGTATCTTTGAAGAATGAGGGACTACATGCTCATGTATGGGTCTAGAGATTTGATCCTTACAAGGTACACATACTCTGATTTTAAGACTGATAGGGATTCCAGGAAATCCACTTCAGGATCAGTGTTCACTTTTAACAGAGGGATTGTAGTATGAAGAAGCACCAAGTAATGGTGCATTCCTGACTCCACCATGGAGGCAGAGTATATAGCAGCTTATGAAGTTGCCAAAGAGGCTATATAGCTCAGAAAGTTCTTGACTGATCTGGAAGTAGTTCCAGACATGTCAAAGCTCATTACCCTTTATTGTGATAATAGTTGTATTGTGGCTAACTCCAGGGAGCCTATAGCTCACAAGTGTGGGAAGCATATTGAGCGGAAGTATCATCTGTTGCAAGAGATTGTGCACCGAGGGGACATGATTGTCACATAGATAACTTTGACGCACAATATTGTTGATCCATTTACAAAGGGCCTCACGACTAAAGTGTTTAAGGATCACCTGTAGAGTATGGGTCTATGGACATGCCTCATTTAGTCTAAGACAAGTTGGAGAATTTATACTAGGCATATATTGTATGCTCAGTTTCTTTTTTTATGTGTACTTTTATATTAGTTTGACTTTTATGATGTACACCCTGTTGGGTTGTATGTTCTAAAACTCGCAGTTTGTAAAAATAAACATTTTCTATAATCAATAAAAAAATGTTATTGACATTCATTCAATAAAGTTGTTGTTGAATTGAATATGTAAATTTCTAAATTCAATAAACTAAAGATCTGTGGCTATTATATGAATACTTGAAATATATGTGGAGAATAAAGATGGATCAAGTTTGAGTAAATAGCCAAAATGGTCTTTTGTATACGAATAAGGATTGGTACTTTATTTTGGTAACAATATCAGATGCGACCCACTCAGTAGTTGTTACAATTTGTTGTAAAGTGCTACAAATGAAGTGATCCTGATTTGTTCATGTGTTGACATGAGGAGTGGGGGCGTCCTATGCAAGGAGTTTGCATAAGATCGGACCAAGAAATAAGTCACTCTTACTTTACAATGTTTTTATTGTTTAAGACTGTCTGTTTTGAATAGATGACCTCAGTAAGTTGACCTTAATCCTGAGCTAACTATGAACTCCTGTTTATTTAGGATTATCCTTAGATTTTCATAGGTGAGGGTTGGCTCAATAGCGTCGGCTGAATAAGCCTCCCATTTCAACTGGGTAGATAGCTGGGGACATAGAGTGCAAGACGGAATTTACACCTACCCAATTAAGGGATAGAAGAAAGGTTGTTCTCTTAAGTACTGAATCCAGGTCTTGAACAAGGGGTCCCACCCTTTCATTGGCCTGAGAGAGATTCGGTTTAGTGATTGGATCACAACCCAATTGTTCATTAGAGGATCAGTGGAACATAAGGAGAAAGATGTAATTTCAGGGGCAAAACAACATTTGACCCAGTCGTTATTACGAACCGCCTGTGAAGGATCGACTTATTGATTATAGTTAAATCAAGTGGACAGAAATATATCTACAGTGAGAGAGTGCAACAATCGAGCTATAGTGGTGTGTCTCGAGAATTAACGAATATTGATTAATTTAGTCTAAAGATTCTCAAATCGTTGGAGTTCATGATCTGTAGGTCCATAAATGTAAGATTGTATCAACAGTAGCAGAAGTACAAGGATCATCTACGCACTCAAATTCAATAATTTTGGCAAAATATTAAGTATGCTTTTGTAGAAACATGTGAGTTTCAAGACATGCTTCTTGTAGAACTTCTTCAAAGTTTCTTCTCCAGTTACTATCTTTTCCAAATCTTGTTGTAGACCACCTCAAGATCTTCCCACTATTATCTTGGTACTCTAGATTGAGTTGTGGAACTCAAAACAAGCTTGAATCAAGGGTAGAAGGAAAAATTCTCACAGTAGAAAATCAGCTGAAGAACTCTTTTTTCAAACCAATTTTTCTCTCAAAATATCTATAGATTGCATATCCGATTTTCACTCCAATCTCTTCATTATATTGCATATCAACATGCAAAGAAAAGAGTTGCATGAGTTGCAGTTCATGTTTCGAGAAGACAAGGCAAAGATGTTGCTTCTTTTGTGAGCTACTTCAAAAGATGGATAATGGAAAATCTTCATTTTCCATTTAAGTGTTTTGTTTTCTTTTCCTTTTCCAACTTTATCTCAAGAAATCAAAATTTGATTTTTATTAAATTTATTTTGATTTTAAAAAATGAAAAATTTAATTAATTTCATAAATTAATTATTAAATAAAACTTATTTGATTTAATATCAAATATTAAATTGATTTTAACACATATCCATCTTTATATATTTAAATCATATTTAAATATGTAAATTCTCCTATTCCGTTTAATTCTAAAATTAAACATGTAATTGTATCTCATATAATTATTAATTCCCTTAATTCTAATTGGAACGATTCAAATTAACTTATCACGTTATTCTATAGCTAGTCGGTTATGAACTAGTAGGGGGACCTCGCAGACCTACAGATCATAGGCTCCAACGATCCGAGATAATTGGCTAAACCCTTTAGACCAAATTAATCTCCATTCGTTAACTAATTTGTCACTCCACTAAAGCCCATAGTTGTACTCCCCTCACTATAGATATATTATGTCCACATGATTTAACCATAATCAACAAGTCGACCCTTCACATGTTGTTTGTAATAACAGCTTGGTCAAATATCTGTTTTACCCCCGAGATTACGTCTTATTCCTCAAGTCCCTACCGATCTTCTAATGAACAACTGGTTTGTGATCCAATCACCAAACCAAACTTTCTCAACCCAATGAGAGAGTGGGGCCCCTTGTTCAAGACCTGGATTCAGTACTTGAGAGAACAACCTTTCTCCTATCCCTAAATTGGGTAGGCGTGAACTCCATCATGCACCCTATGTCCCCAGCTATCTATCTGGTCTTACCCTTGAAATGGAGTCTTATTGAGTCGGCGCTGTTGAGCCAACCCTCAACTATGCAAATCTAAGGGCAATCCCGAATAAACAGGAGTTCATAGTTAACTCAGGATTAAGATCGAGTTACCTAGGTCATCTAGGTGAAATAGTCAGTCTTAAACAGTAAACAACGTTATAAAGTAAGAGTGACTTATTTCTTGATCCTGATCTTATGCAAACTCATTGCATAGGACGCCCCCACTCCTCATGTCATAACATGGACGAATTAGGATCACATCGTATGTAGCACTTTACAACTCTTTGTAACAACTACAGAGTAAGTCGCATCTAATGGTGTTACCAGAATAAGGTACCCAACCTCATTCATGTACCATAGATCATTTTGACTATTTACTCGAACTCGATTCATTTTTATGTCTCCACATAAAGTTCAAATACTTATACAAAAGTCATGGGTCTTAGTTTATTAGATTTAGACTTTCATACAATTTATGAGATCAATAACAAGTATATTGATAATAGAAATGTTTATTACTTTACAAACTGCAAGTTTTTAGGACATAAAACCCAACAATAAGGCTCTCTACTAACTCGTAAAAGATGAAAACCTTGGATTAGTGAATTGAGTGATTTTAAAATGTTCAAAATCAAAATTAAGTTTTCAATTTGAAGTGTTCAAATTGAATTTTAATTTGAAATGTTCAAATTGAATTTAAGGTTTTAATTTGAAATGTTCAATTTCACGTTAGTGTTTGCATAATTATATTCGATATAATTAACGTTTAATTTATCTAAATTAAACAAAATTGGAGATTTTAAAATATTTAAATATTGAATTACATGAATTGGGTTTATGTTTAAATTAGGTGTTTGATTAATTTAATATTTGATATTAAACTTTTATTTAATTAATTAATTAAAATCAAAAATTTATTTTCATTTTTTCAATTTTTAGAAATTGATTTTTGATTTTGATTAATTTTTAATTAAATCAAAGTCAATTAAATGCCAATTTTGACTTTAATGGAAAAGTCCACTTTCTATAGTGGAAATTTCCATGGTTTGGTGGCTAATTCACAAACATAGCACCTAGCCCATTCCTTTTTAAGTTCTTGTAATGTCAATCAGCATTTTTGTTGACGGTTTGTATGTATTAGATACATAAAATACTTCAATTTATGGATTGAAGGAAGATGATACTTGATCAACTTCAGAATTTCTAAAGAAAGAGGTTTCTGCTAAAACCCTCTCCATCTCCCTTCACAAGTCACTTTAATTCTGAATTCCACCACTCAAATCCAAGGCTGAGAATAGTAGAGAAGACACTTTTGGTAGTCTATTATTAATTTGAAGCTCAGATTTGAAGAGAGGAGCTTGGATTTAGAAGATTCATCAAAGGTATCAGTTTAGTTGATATTTTCTTATGTTGCATGCTTTTAGAACTCAAATTAAGTGTCATTAGAGTGCTTATTGATTCTTATTGCTTTTGTTGCTTCCTTGTACATTCTATCACACCCCACTAGCTTTAGGATAAGTGGAAGATTGTTGGGGTTGGTGCTCTAAATCTCGTGGGTTCTATAGTTTGTAATTGTATTATACAAACAATATATTTATCTAATAAAACCCGAGGCATTTTATTTGACATTCAGTAGTATTAACCCACAAAACCAATAAACTAAGATCCAAGATTATCTTTTATAATTTAAACATGTATGTGGAAACATACAGATAAATCATGTTTAAGTGACAACCTAAACGGTATGTAGTAGATGGATAAGGTTGGGTACCTTATCTTGGTGACACTACGAATATCCGCTTTGTAGATGTTACAATTGTTATAGAGTACTACAAATGATCTGATCTTGATCATCTATGTCGAAACATTTGAGCGGGGGTGTTATATACAAAGAGTTTGTATAAGACCGAACCACGAAATGAATAATCTCACGATATAACACCATTGATAGTTGAGACTTACATTTCACCAGGATAACTATAGTTGACTTGACCTAAATATTGAGTGAGTTGTGAATTCCTGTCAATAAAGACGATCATTTGATTTGCATGGGTGAGAGGGTCATTTCACTGATTCAATATGCCTATCATTTTGGGGATTCGTCTAATTGGGGAGCTAGGAACATAGCTACACAAGAAAGAATTCACTCCTTCTCTATAGTTAGAGAAAATAGAAAAATTGCTCATTTGAGGGCTGATTTCGGGGCTTGAACAATGTGGTGCCACACCCTCTCCTTGCCTGAAAGGGGTTTTAGTCATAGTTGGACTATGACTTATTGTTCATTAGAGAGATCAATGGCACTTAAGGAGTTAGATCTTGTTGGGGTTGATGCCCTAAATCTCGTAGGGTCCTATAGTTTATAAACCTTGTATGAACAAACTTGTATGTGATTAATAATATTTGATACTTTATTCACTTTGTCTATGTAATATGTGATATTTTAGTTGCATTAACCACAAACCAATAAACTAACATCCAAAGTTATCGTTGTAACTTAAACATGTATGTGGAGACATACAAATGGATCATGGATAAGGCTGGGTACCTTATCTAGTAACACTACAAGTACGATCCGCTTTATAGGTTTTGTAAATGTTGTAAAGTGTGATAAATGATTTGATCCTAATCATTTATATATTAGACATGCGAGCGGGGATATTCTAAACAAAGGAGTTTGTATAAGACTGGACCACAAAATGTTTAGTCTCATTATATACCACCGTTCATAATAGAGACTTTCATTTCACCAGGATTACCATAGGTAACATGACCTAAATCATGAGTGAGTTATGAACTCCTGTCTATGAGGACGGTTCTTTGATTTGTATGAGTGAAAATGGTCAAATCGTCGACTCAACAAGCCTACCATTTTGGGGATTCGTCTAGTTTGGGAGCTGTGAACTTAGCTACACAAGATGGAATTCACTCATTCCCCGAAGCAGGGGTAAGTAGATAAATTGCTCCCTTAAGGGTTGATTCCGAGTCTTGAACAATGTGGCACCACACTCCCTCTTGGCCTGAGAGGGGTTTAGTCATATTAGGACTACGATCTATTGTTCGTTAGAAGGATCTATGGTACTTAAGGAGTTAGATGCAACTACAGAGACAAAATGATAATTTAGCCCAACTGTACTTATGTGCAATTTATGAAGAGTCATCATACTGTTGATTGGTTATATCCAATGGACACAGAAATATATCTATAGTACGAAGAGTGCAGCTGAGTCTTTAGTGAAGTGACCGACAGTTAACGGATGGTGGATAATGAAATTAAAGAGTTTAATTAATTATTCACGTACCATTGGAGCTTCAAGCTAAAGGTCCATAAGGTGCTCTTGGTAGCTCAAAAAGATTTAGTTGAGAATCAGTTTTTGGGTTAATTTGAATTGTTCAAATTAATAAGAGGAAATTTAATTATATATGATATAATTAAATTGATTCAATTATATATTATATAATTGTTATAATGTATTTGATACATTATAGTTTAATTGAAGGAAATAAATATGTGAATGAGATTTAAATAATTGTTAATTTTAATATAAATGTGATTTATATTAAATGTCATAAAATAGAGCGAAAGAACTATAATTTCTATTATATATGATGCAATATTAAACCCATAGGTTATAAATATAATATGATAAGTTGGTTATCATATTTATTTATATTATTTATTATTTTGAATAATAATCAATTTTTTCTCTCTAACCACCTTAGTAGGTGGTTAAGTAGTATGGCAAATGAGATAAAAGAAATGATTTTTTATTTTCCCCTTAACTAGTTTGTACGACAGATATAGAGACTTAGATAATAAACATATTCACTACACGATTGAGAAGCTTTCTATGCGATATTGTTCTTCCTCAATCTTCACCCTCTTCCAAACTCAAAATCCCTCCTTACCAAAATAGTCAAGAGTCCACAAATCCTGGACTCTCACCCCGAGTATACCGAAGAATCCAAGTGGTCGTGTCTTCTATTTTGGTTCTTGATTTTCTTGAAGAGGGTCTTCAAGTTCTGTTGCTATTTGTAGAATTCGTGACAGTTCAAGGATTTTACAAGAAGAAGTGTTCTTTAAAGGTATAACCTCTTGAACTCTATTTTTTGTTTAAAAAACATGTTGTAATTTTACTTAGAATGCATAATCTGTATGTTTACTGTAAATTTATGTTTTCAATCTAAATGGAAATTGGATGATCCGCTTCCACTCATGGATCTTCGTAAAACGAGTTATTTCAATTGGTATTAGAGCCTGGTTGGAGTTCTGATTCCAAATTCCATTCCTGAATGGAAATCGTTTACAGTTTTGGTGGGCTTTAGTTTCAGCATTGCGTTTAATTGTTAAATGTATGTAGATGGTTGTTGATGGATATTTAGAGGATAAATGTCTCTGTTTATGGCTTTCTATTTAAATGATAAAGGTTAAATTTGTAAGGGCCCCTGCATTTTTGTGCATTAAACTTGCAATCAAGTCTATATTTGTTTTGTTTTGAGTCGTTCATGAAGCTTCAGAAGAAAGGTTGCAGTGCATTTTGATGGAGAAGACGAAACGGTAGCCACATCGTGGAGCTACAGCTAAACAATCATTTAGATTTTGCTAATCATTCATGTAGAATTTTGTATACAATTGTGTAGCATCTGCTAAATGATCGCATAACTAATGCTATGCGATCGTGTAGAGTTTGCTACACAATCTTGTGCTGGCTGCATGATCGCGTAGGAATTCGATGGGTAGATGATCGTGCGGTATATGATACTCAATGTAAGGCTTGCATGCTAAATGATCGTGTAGATTATCATGCTCATCGCATAGTCAATAGCTACATGATCATATAGTATATGATACTCAATGCTCACCGCACGATTGTGTAGACTATCATGCTCATCGCATAGTCAATAGCTATACGATCTCATGGTATGAGATACTCGATGCACATTACACGATCACGTAGACTTTCATGCTCATCGCATAGTCAAAAGCTACGTGATCGCATATACATGATGGTTTATACTCGACACCTCGTTACTCGGCGATCAGGAGTTTACTAGCTGCAAGGGTTCTTTGGTGCCTTGAAGATGGCAAAAATAAATGTATTATTAGCAGAAATGTCACCTTCAATGAAGTAGAGATGTTTTTTTGTGTCAAAGAGCAGCAGAAATAGTAGACAGTTGATCAGGTTGAGGTAGAGGTTAGAAAGGATTATAAAGCATGACCATCAGTTAGTTTAGACGAATCTAGTGATCAGTCATCCAGTTCTGATGGTGGATAGCCTCAATTACAGAGAAGTTTGATTGATGAGGGAGCTTTCAGTGAAGAAAGTTCAAGTAACAATGACCTACACAACTATCAGCTTACACGTGACAGGCCTCAGATGGTGACACAGGCTCCTAGAGGTATGGTTATGCTGATTTAGTTGATTATGCTCTTACTTATGCAGCTGACAGTATTGAAGCAGAGCCTCTTACTTTTGAGGAGGCAATTGTATCTGAATCGAAGGAACAATGAAAGGATGCTATGGAAGCAGAGTTGTTCTCGTTGCAAAAGAATCAGACATGGTCATTTGTTCCAAGGCCTCCTATTCAGAAACACATTCAGTCAAAGTGGATTTATAAAATCAAGCAAAGTACAGGAGGTGACACTAAGTTTAGGTATAAGGCTCCGCTGGTAGCCAAGGGCTACACTCAGAAGGAGGGAGTTGACTTTCATGAGATTTTCTCTCCGATGATAAGGCATATTTCCATTCGATTAATTTTATCTATGGTTGTTCACTTTGATATGTTTATTGAACAAATAGACATCACCACAGTTTTCCTTCATGGAGAATCGGAGGAAGTGATCTACATGGCTCAACCTAAGGGCTATGAAGTGAGGGGAAAGGAAAACATGGTTTGTCATCTTCACAAGTCCATCTATGGACTAAAGCAATCACCAAGACAGTGGTATATTAGGTTTGACGCCTTTATTCTGAAGAAGGGGTTTCACAGGACTCTATGATGCCTGCGTGTACTGGAAACTATCTAAAAAAGGTACGTATATTTATCTACTTCTGTATGCAGATGTTATGATCCTGGTGTCTAAAGATTATTCTGAAATTTGTGAACTCAAGAAACAGTTGAGTAGTGAATTTAAGATGAAAGATATAGGTGAACTAAAAAGGATCGTAGACATGGATGTGCAAAGAGATAGGGAGAAAGGATTATTAACTGTGAGAGTTTCTAAACCTAACTTAGATGGCCAAACAGAACGCAAATAATCAACAGAAATAAAACGAAAGACGTAAAGAACACCAAGATATATAGTGGTTCAACCAGTTTGGTCTACATCCACTTTAAGAACCAGCTTGAATTAATTTATTAATGAGCAATAAAGAAATTTTACAAATTACAGATAATCAACGAAATCACCAATCTGTAATTTTTGTATCCACTGATACCGAGAGATCCGCACACAATGTCGCCTCTGAAAACTGAGAACAACCTGCTGCAAAAATAGTCCAAAACAGTGTGCTACCCGCCTCTGACCGGCAAACCACGCGTAGACCCGCACCTCTCTCTCACTGCCGACAACCGCTGTCAGACTCAGCATCCATGGCGAATCGTCGAACTGCCGGATTCAAGTCCACGCCACTGCTCAGACCAAGCTCGACTGCTAGCTGCTCCTTCATACAAATCAATCTCGTTGTTGACCTCGCTCACTGGACAGAAATCAATCTAGCCGGATACCAACGCCATCGCTGCGGACGCTCGCCAAAGTCAGACCCTGTCACCCAAGGACAGCGGCAGACGTTTTGCTTCAGGCGGCTCGTGGAATTCAGTGGCTGCGGCTCACCAGACGAAACCCCCAGGCGGCTCTCTTCTACCTTGCTGCTGCACTGCTCTCCAAAAAAAAGTTACACAAAAATACTGCCCTATTTTTGAAGAAGAAGAGATAATTGCAAAAATGTCACTACTCAATAATTACGATAATGCCATTGGGCCTTTAAATTTCCAAAAATCCAATAAAAAACCACTTAAAAACCTTTTATTTTCTACAAATATCCCTCATAACAAGAATATTTAAGTGCCAAGCTGATTCTCCAATCTTTCTATTATCCAGATTTAATATTCAACCCATCTAATAGGTATTTGAACCTATGGGCTGGAAGAACCTTGGTTAACATATCTGACAAATTCTCAACTGTATGAACCTTGACCAGTTCAACATCTTTGCCACAAATTCTTTGATAAAATGAAATTTGACATCGATATGCTTAGATCGTTCGTGATGAGATGGATTCTTTGCAAGATGAATAACACTCTGGCTATCACAACGGACGATAGGATTGAATTTCTGCGACAACAACTCACCAACTATCATTTTCAACCACACTGCCTCTTTCACAGCTTCACCCACTGAAATATACTCTGACTCAGTAGTAGACAAGGCAACAACTGATTGAAGAGCAACTTTCCAACTGACCACATTACCAAACAAACGAAAAATGTGACCTGATAGAGACCTTCTTTTGTCAAGGTCTGTAGCATAATCTGCATCTGTGAAGCTTTCCAACAGTGCTGATTTATCACAATCCCTGCTAAAACACAATGATACACTGGCACTACCTTTCAAATATCGAAGTACCCATTTAACAGCATTCCAATGCTTCTTCCCAGGATTTGACATAAACCTACTTGTCATACTCATAGCATATACCAAGTTAGGCCTAGTACAAATCATCAAATACATAATACTTCCAACAGCATTATAATAGGGAATATTAGCCATCTCTAACCTTTCTTGTTCAGTAACAGGATACTGAGATGAAGAAAGCCTAAAATGAGATGCTAAGGGTGTCGAAACTGCCTTACAACTAGACATATTATACTTCTCAAGCAGTTTATGCACATAACTCTCCTGCGAAATGGTTAACAAACCTTTCTCCCTTTCTCTTTTCACATCCATACCTAGGATCCTTTTCAGTTCACCTAAATCTTTCATCTCAAATTCACTACTCAATCATTTCTTGGGATCACAGATTTCAGAATAATCCTTAGACACCAGAATCATATCATCTACATACAGAAGTAGATAAGTATATGTACCTTTCTGAGATAGTTTCCAGTACGCGCAGGCATCATAAGAGCTCCTGTGAAAAGCTTCAAAATAAAGGTGTCAAACCTGATATACCATTTTCTTGGCAATTGCTTCAATCCATAGATGGACCTGTGAAGACGACAAACCATGTCTTCCTTTCCTTTCACCTCATAGCCCTTAGGTTGAGCCATGTAGATCACTTCCTCCAATTCACCATGAAGGAAAGCTGTGGTAACGTTCATATGTTCAACAAACATATCAAAGTGAACAGTAATAGATAAAATTAATCTAATGGACGAATGCCTCACCACCGGAGAGAAAATCTCATGAAAGTCAACTCCCTCCTTTTGAGTGTAGCCCTTGGCTACCAGTCTAGCCTTATACCTAGGCTTGCTATCACTTCCTATACTTGGCTTGATTTTATAAATCCACTTTGATTGAATGAGTTTCTGATTAGGAGGCCTTGGAACCAATGACCATGTCTATTTCTTCTGCAACGAGAACAACTCTACTTCCATAGCATCCTTCCACTGTTCCTTCAAATCAGGTACAATAGCCTCCTCAAAAGTAAGAGGCTCTGCTTCAATACTGTCAGCTGCACAAGTAAGAGCATAAGCAAATAAATCAGCATAACCATACCTCGTAGGAGCTTGCCTCACCCGTTGAGGCTTGTCACATGTAAGCTGATAGTTCTGTAGGTCACTGCCACTAGAGCTTTCTTCACCAAAAGCTCCCTCATCAATCAAAGTTCTCTGCAGTTGAGGCTGTCTACCATTAGAACTGGATTATTGATTACTGAAATCACCTGAACTAACTGATGGTTGTGCTTTAGAATCAATTCTAACCTCTGCTCAACCTGATCAACTGCTTGCTGTTTCTACTGCTCTTTGACATGAAATGGCATCTCTGTTTCATTAAAGGTCACATCTCTGCTGATAATGCATTTATTTCTGCCCTCTTCTAAGCACCAAAGTTTATATCCTTTAACACCCTAAGGATAGCCAATAAACATATATTTCAGTGCCCTCTTGTTCAACTTCCCTTCCTTAACATGAGCATAAACCGAACATCCAAACACTCTGAGATGATCCAAGCTTGGAGCTTTTCCCGTCCATATATCTTAAGGAGTCTTTAGCCTAAAGCAGAAGACGGACTCCTATTAATAAGATAACAAGTATTTGGGCAGCTTCCCCCAAAAATTTCAAGGGTAATAAAGCATTTGTCAAGAGACATCTTGTACGCTCCATAATTGTTATGTTGAACTTTTTAGCTAAACTATTCTGCTGTGGAGTGTACATAACAGTGAAATGCCTCGTAATTCCCACAGATTTTGCAAAATTTATCAAATTTGTGATTCACAAATTCTAAACCATTGTCTGTCCTCAGATATTTTACCTTCCTGCTTGTCTGGTTCTCAACCTACTTTTTCCATTCAAGAAATTTCCCAAAAGCTTCATCCATCTGTTTTAGTGGATACATCCACACATTTCTTGAAAAATCATCAATGATTGACATAAAGTATCTCGAACCTCCCATAGAAGGTACCTTTGTAGGACCCCACAAATCTGAATGTATATAATCTAAAATTCCTTTACTAGAATACTTCCCTTTCCCAAACTTCACTCTGGTAGACTTTCCCATTATGCAATGTTCACAAAATGGGAGTTTAATGTCTTTAACTCCTCCAAGCAAACCTTGTTGTGAAAGAGTTTGTAGACCTCTTTCACTCACATGAGCCAATCTGTTATGCCATAACATAGATTTATCTGTTTCTTTTCCAGATGCAATAGCAGCACTACTTGAAACTACAGTATCTTCCAACACATAAAGACCATTCCTCAAGGTCCCCTTCAGCTTAACCAAAGAACCCTTGATAACCTTCAGAACTCCATTCTTAGATTTATAAGAATAACCTGCTCTATCTAATTCGTCCAGAGAAATTAGATTTCGTTTGAGTTCTGAAACACACCTTACATTTGTAAGAATTCTGATCATACCATCATGTGTTGCAATTCGAACTGACCCAATTCCTTTTACATCTCAAGCACCATTATCACCAAGCAGAACTGATCTCCCATCATTTTCCTGAAAGTCAATCAAGAAATCCCGATTAGGAGTCATGTGAAACGTGCACCCTGAATCCATGATCCAAGCATTTTGAATGTCCCTGCTGGACACCATCAAAACCTCTGCTGAATCATATCCATTAGAAATATTTGCTGCACTAGAATCCCCTGTATGCTTGCTACTTGATGCTTCCTTGCTCTTATTCAAAGGGCAATTTTTTCTAAAGTATCCTTCTTTATGACGTAGGAAACACTTTTTGCTTTTCCCCTTTGATTTCGACCTGGATCACGACTCTTTTCCTTTTCTGTTCTTTTTCTCATTTCTGCCTCTGGCCATGAGTAACTCTCAATCCTTGCGTTCCTTTTTAATCTCGAGATTTCTCGTTCTCAAGGCATCCAACTCTATATCCATGGACAATGAATCCCATCCATATTTAATAGCTGCCTTAACTTCTCGATACGATTCTGGCAAAGAATTCAGTAGAATGACTGCTTGATTTTCATCCGACATCTTCGCACCGATGTTATTGAGATCAATATAATCTTCTGAAATTCATCTAGGTTCTCTTCTAAGCCTTTATTTGAGTCCATCTTATATCCGAAGAATTTTTCCTTTAGATATAATTTATTTGGAAAGGACTTAGTCAAATAAAGACTTTCCAATTTCTTCCACAACTTCGCTATAGTAGTGACCTCATCTACTAGCCGAAGAACTACATCTGACAGATACAGAATTATTATTGAATAGGCCATCTCATCCATATCCCTTTTTTCAGCTTTTGTAATTGTTGGTGGAAGGTTATCTTCGTCTAAGATTTTGACTACCTTTTGTTGTACCAGAATAGCCTTAATCTTTTTCCTCCATAACTCGAAATCACCTTTCCCATCAAATTTAACAACTTCGAACCGTGTAGACTTCGAAGCCATCCGTCAAATTAATTCCAACAAAAAACCTGAAAAAAGAATATGTCAGCACACACTACCGCACAACCTCTTTGGATCAACTGGAGCTCTGATACCACTTGTGAGAGTTTCTGAACCTAACTTAGATGGCCAAATAGAATGCAAACAATTAGCAGAAATAAAACGAAAGCAGTAAACAACACCAAGATATATAGTGGTTCGACCAGTTTGGACTACATCTACTTTGAGAACAAGCTTGAATTAATTTATTAATGAGCAATAAAGGAATTTTACAAATTACAGATAATCAACGAAATCACCAATCTGTAATTTTTGTATCCACTGATACCGAGAGATCCGCACACAATGTACCTCTGAAAACTGAGAACAACCTGCTGCAAAAACAGCCCAAACCAGTGTGCTACCTGCCTCTGATCGGCGAATCACGCGCAGACCCGCACCTCTCTCACTTCCGACAACCGCTACCAGACTCAGCCTCCACGACGAACCGTCGAACCGCCGGATTCAAGTCCACGCCACTACTCAGACCAAGCTCGACTGGCCGCTGCTCCTTCACGAAAATCAATCTCGCCGTCGACCTCGTTCGTCGGATGAAAATCAATCTCGCCAGACACCCACGCCACCATTGCGGACGCTCGCCCAAGTCAGACCTCGTCACCCACGGATAGTGGCGGACGTTTTGCTTCAGGCGGCTCGTGGACTTCAGCGGCTGCGGCTCACCAGACGAAACCCCCTGGCGGATCTCTTCTACCTTGCGGCTGCACTGCTCTCCAAAAAAAAGTTACACAAAAATACTGCCCTATTTTTGAAGAAGAAGAGATAATTGCAAAAATGTTACTACTCAATAATTACGATAATGCCATTGGGCCTTTAAATTTCCAAAAACCACTTAAAAAACTTGTTATTTTCTACATTAACCATTTCGCAAGAGAGTTATGTGCATAAACTGCTTGAGAAATATAATATGTCTGATTGTAAGGCAGTTTCAACACCTTTAGCATCTCATTTAGATTTTCTTCGTCTCAATATCCTGTTACTGAACAAGAAAGGTTAGAGATGTCTAAGATTCCCTATTGTAATATTATTGGAAGTATTATGTATGATTTGTACTAGGCCTGAGTTGGGATATGCTATGAGTATGGCCTTACTTGTGATATGCTATGAGTATGATAAGTAGGTTTATGTCAAATCCCTGGAATGAGCATTGGAATGCAGTTAAATGGGTGCTTCAATATAAAAGGTAGTACAAATGTATCACTTTGTTTTAGCAGGGATTGTGATAAGTCAGCACTGTTGGAAGGCTTCACAGATGCAGATTATGTTGCAGACCTTGACAAAAGAAGGACTCTATCAGGTCATATTTTTCGTTTGTTTGGTAATTTGGTTAGTTGGAAGGTTGCTCTACAGTCAGTTATTGTTTTGTTTACTACCGAGTTAGAGTATATTTTAGTAGATGAAGCTATTAAAGAGGCAGTGTGGTTGAAAATAATAGTTGGTGAGTTGTTGTCGTAGGAGCTTATTCCCATTGTCCGTTGTGATAGCCAGAGTGTTATTCATCTTGCGAAGAATCCATCTCATCACAAATGGTCTAAACATATCGATGTCAAAGTTCATTTTATCAGAGAAGTTATGGTTCAGAAAAATGTTGAAGGTCAAGGTTCATACAGTTGAGAATTTGTCAGATATATATGTTAACCAAAGTTCATGCAGCTTATAAGTTTAAATATCTTTTAGATGACCTGAATATTAAATTCGGATGATAGGAAGATTGGAGGATCAACTTGGCACTTAAATATGCTTGTTATGAGGGAGATTTGTTGAAAATAACAAGTAATTTAAGTGGACTTTTATTAGGAAATTGGTAGAATTAAAGGCCCAATGGCAAGCTTGTAAATATGTGTTGATGAAATTTTTGCAATTAAATCCATCTTCCTCCTCTTTAGGGTTCAATCGTGATCCTCATTAAGAAAAAAAGGGTGTGGGCAACCAGATAAAAAAACAACACACTCATAGAGGGAGAGAGATTGTGGTAGAGAGAATAAAAAGGACCAAGACGCTGACACAGGCAGTGTTCATTCGGACGTAGGCGGCGGTTCTCAGTCGTCTGCAGGGATTTCGCCAATCAGAAGCATTGTTCGCAGTGAGTATAGTGTGCGATGTCTCCGGTTCGCGGGTTCAGGCGTACGTTGGTGTCCCTCTCGGTGGCAGACTTGTTCGACTTGGGTCTCCATTTGGGATGTTGGGCGTGGGAGTTGTCGATGGGTTGGACCGCACTTGAGACGTTGGGCGTGGGAGTTGTCGATGGGTTGGACAGCGCTCGGGACGTTGGATGTGTGGGTCTCGGTTTCAAAGGTGACATCGTATGCGAATCTCTCGGTATCAATGTATGTGGCTAGTGGTAAAGTCGATGTTTGACAGAAATTGGGCTTGTCGATTAGTGTCGGTAAAAAGGCTTTTATTCTGAAAAATTATAGATTGTTGATCCTGTTGATATTTCTGTAATTTGTAATTCCTCATTGCTTTTAATAAAATTACTTCAAGTTGGTTCTCAAAGTGGATGTAGACTAAATTAGTCATACCACTACATATACTTGTATTCGTTCTGATTTATTGCTTTCCATTTATTCTATTGGTTGATTGTGCATTCTGTTTGGACGTTCTGAGTTCGATTTAAATTTTACATAAAGTTTTATATAGATAGTCGTTTTCTAAAATATATTGTGTGTCAATGTTAACATAATTGAAGGAGATTAAACTATTTACTTTTTGAAGTTGGAAGTTCAAATTCTTACATCCACACAATCGAACAAAGCATGAATCTTGCACACCATATTTTTGGTTTTGTTTTATTACATTATTAATTTTTCTTTTCTAAGACTGAGAAAAGCAACAAAATATTATGACTGCTTAGATTTTAAACATAAATTATTCACAAAACAAAAATGTACATTTGTATATGATTAGATAATATAAATTATAAATATAGTAATATCATTATAACTTTATTTTATTTTTGTTTCTTTGAATCTTTATGATTATTTTAGTTTCTATATAAAAAAAAAAAATCCAAAGAAAAATTAGTCTCTATCAACCTTACCTTTACAAATTTTTGGTATATAACAAGATGTTGTCTTGTCCCTAATTAACATTATGATTATTTTGTCAAGTTAGATAAAACTTAACTTCAAACTAACTAGAATGATTAATTTTAAAATTATTAAAGTACATAAACTAAATTTAATCATTTGATTAAAAGTATCAAAATTAAAGTGAAACATGTCCAAAATATAGGGATTAAAATGATATTTTAATAATTTTTTAATGTTTTAATAAATATTATATAGAAAGAATTATGAAAGTTTAGGGATTGAATTTATGTTTTAAACTAAATTAAAAAAAAAAAAACATGTTTTAAGAAATTAAATGAATGGTCGGTTTAGAGCAATTGGTTTTCTAGTTTTTCGTTTTGGTTTTCTTGTTTTTTAAAATACAAATTCCTCGAGTAAACTCATTTGATTTTCTGTTTTAAAATTATTATTATTATTTTGAAAACACTACAAAGAAAAAATATTTTTGCTACGTCCAATTCGTCGGAATGTACCTTAAAACATAAAACACGTTGGGAAATCGTTGTCCAACAAACAAAAGGTTGTCGGGAACGTCGTAACAGGCATCTGGGGTTGGAATATAGAAGTGTATAAGTATGTGATAAGTTGGTTCCTTCAATATTAGAGGGAGTCGTAAATCACTAATTGACCTAGAAAGTTAACCTAATAAATACGTTGAAAATAAATATTAATTGTGAAGAAAATAACAGTACAAGGAACTTGAATGCAGGACTTCATTCAACCACCTGCTCCGATACCATTTTAAATCACCAATTGACTCAAAAGCTTGAGTTGATGGGTGAAGGTAAATTTAATTATATAACATTTAACACTCCTCCTCACTTGTGGGCTTGAAATATGAAAAAGACCCAACAAGTGAAAATTAATATTAATTGAGAACGAAACAACGGGATTTGAACATGGGACCTCCCTGGATTACATGCTTTGATACCATCTTAAAGCAACAAATTTAATTATATATATTACCTAACACTGCTCCTCATTTATGGGTTTCAAATATGAATAAGTCCCAACGAGTGGAAATGAAGGAGTTTGAACACAGGACCTCCTTGAACCACCTACTCTGATATTATCTTAAATTATCAATTGATCAAAAAATTTAAGTTGATAGGTGAAGATAAATATAATTATATAATTTAAAATGGAGAAAAGAAGATTTGATGTTTAATTTTGAGTCTCTACTTCTTTAGTAAATTGGTAATATTTGTGGGGTTTTCCTTCATGGACAGGAACTCCATTGTCAAAATTATTAAATGTTGAGAGTGAGGAGGTTGGGAAGTCATGAAGAATTGTTGGCCATGTTTGGTGGATTGCTAATCAATTCGAGGGAAAAAAAGATGGCAAATAAGGGAAAAGAGACACTTTGGTTTGGCAAAGGAAAAGAATAGGAGAGAATAGTTGGAAGGAAAAGTATTTCTCCTCAAAAAAAAAAAAAAAAAAACAAACAAAACAGGGAAAAGGATTTTCATTCATGGGTTCGAAGAGGCAGAAGAGGAAAATTTTCCATTGCCATGAAAGTATATCACGTGTCCCTATCAACGTACTTTTAAAAATAGAGTGAGATCTACTTGCATGAAAGTAGAGAATAAATTTATGATGTAAACAAATAAAGTAGGGTGCTTATATTTCAATGAATAAATTGAGGAAAGAGAAGCAAAAGGAATCGTAGGTTCAGAAAGAAATAATATTGAATTTGGAAGAAAATGACGAAGATCGTACAATACTGGATAAAAGATTGGATGTTGGACAAAAGGGTAATGCTTAAGGTTGTAGAGTTGATTTAATTTATTAGCACACATTAAGTGTTATGGAGTCATATATATATATATATTCAAGTGATTATTGAGAAATTAATTTAGAATTTGAGGTTGGACAAAGTTTTGGTTACCTCATAATCTAAAGTGTGACCGACAATAACAATTTTTGAGAGTGATTTATTTGAAAAATTACATTGGGTAGCAAAATATATTTATGTATTTGCAACCACAACTTTGTAATTTTGCATCTGTGGCAAAAATACATTGAATTTTTATCTCAATATGGCTTTAGATTCTCTTTTTTGGATTGAAAAAAGCAACAAACATATATGCAGCACTCCAATTCTTTTTTTTTTTTTTTTTTTAAAGGCTCCAGTTTTTCCTTTTGGGTAGCGTGATAGGTGTCACAATCGCTCTTTCGGAAGCTTCTCTTAGCGATTGTGCGGCACTTGTTCCCGCTCACGAACAAGTCAGCCAACTCGAATACGGACTGCCGGTGGCACACCAAGTGCCTCTCGCAACCTCCACCCCCGTTTTAGGGAAAACGGGTTTGGAGAAAAGGTTTTTGTAAGAAGTTTTTGTGAGTGTGAATAAAGAAAGAAAGATTGTAGTAGACTAGAAAGCAATAAGCAACAACAACAGCTTTATAGAGTACTACTCCGTGTATGAGGAAAGTGATGGTTAGTCTTATCCCCATATAGTGCATTCTGAACAAAAAGCCAACTGGCTCCCTTACATATGCAAAAGGGCGAGTGGTCATTACTAAATGCACTGCTATGTTGACAGTGGGGCCTCAACTCATGTAACCAGCAGTCCAAACTTCCTTCAATCCTCTTCCAACTACACAGGTAATGACAGAGTTGTTGTTGTTAATGGCACTCCTCTTAGCATATCTCAGTCAGGACACTCATATTTACATACTAAGAATGGCATTTTGTCCCTATTAAACATACTTTATGTACCTGCAAAATAGTGACACATTAGTGTATCAAAGGGTATCAAATGCATCAAGGGGTGTCAAGTGTACATCAGTAGTGTATCAAAGGGTATCAAGTGTGTATCAAGTGTAAGTGTATCAAGGGATATGAAGTTTATCAAGGGTACATCAATAGTATATCAAGGGGTATCAGTGTGTATCAGGTATATTAGGTATATCAAGTGTATTATATATACAAATGTATCAAATGTGTATTGGTCGTATCAGGTGTATCCATATATTTTTTACATTTCCTATTTTAAATCATTGGTCGGGCTTGATTTTTTGCTATTTTTGAAAAACTAAAAGATTTGGGTTATGGGCCTAATATTAGTAACTTGTTCTCTCATTTTGCAATTAGACCTTTTATTTTAGGGAGATTTTTATTATGAATTAAATATTATGAAATTTTATGAAAATGATTTTTATTGGTGGGTTTGAAGAGGTAAAAAAGGGAAAATTTTCGGTACATCAGAAATAGGAAAAAATTTTCATGCTCCCTCCATTTATTATGTATCACGTCAACATGTTTCAAAAAATAAAGTAGAATAACATATTGATATTGTGGTATGGTCCACCAATATTTATAAAAAAAAAAATATTATAGTGGGAACAAGTGGAGTATGATACTTCTATAGTACTAAAAAAGGGTTCAAATAGAAGATGAATGAATGGAAGAAAGTAAAGCAAAATGAATTATAGGATGAGAGAGAAATAATATTGAATTTGGAGGAATATGACAAAGATGGTATAATAAAGGTAATAAATAGATGAAAGAGAATATGAAATTAGATGTTTGAGGAAAGGTCGAAAGGGTAGTGCTTAAGGATGAAGAATTGATTTAATGGATGGTTATTGAGTCTTATGGATTCCCATATATATACTAGTCTTTTAAAATGTGCCTTGTGTTATGGTCATGCTTGTCCAAAGTGTATTGCCCATGGCTGCATGCCCAATCCAACCCCCTTTTATCACACTTTCATGTTATGTATTTTATTAGATAAGTTAGTTTTATTTCTCTGTACTTTTTGTTGTAATTGACCACTCGCCCTTTTGCATATACAATGGTAGTAGATGGCTTTTAGTTTAGAATCCATTATGTAGGGGTAAGACTAGTTGTCATATCTTTATATCCGAGAGTTCTATGCTATTAAGCATCGTTGTCCGTTTTATTGTTTTCTAGCTATACGACAACTTTATTTTCTCAATCATGCTTTCCAAACGCTTACAAAAACCTTTACTTCTAAAACCCATTTTCTAAAATATTTTCTCAAGAAGGGGGTAGAGGTTGCAAAAAATGCTCATTATGCCATCGGTATTTGAATTTGGATTGGCTGACTTGTTCAAGGGCAAGAATGAATGTAGCATAATCGCTTTGAGATCTCTACGAAAGTGTGATTGTGACAGTTGGTATCAGAGCCATGTGAATTGTGAAATTAAGAATTCGTGATCATGTCTGCTACGAAATAGTTGGGCTACTCCCATGCATGTTTACCAGTTGGTCAAGATAGAAGAGCAAATGTTGTATCTAAGAGAAGTTTCTGATCATGCTGAGTTCCTAGAAAGTTGGGTTGAAGAATCTATGATGAAGGTGATTGAATCAATGCAGTAGTTTGCCGCTTAGATGGATGCCCGTCAAGGAGTTGATGACTAAAAGTTGAGACCCCAGAAGCAAAAGCTAATAGATGTGGTAGCATCGAGCGTGGGGGTAGCCAATGGGCTTTGTTGCCCATATGGAAGACCATGTCGAAGAATTAGACAGCTCACAAAAAGTGATAATTCATATGTGAACAGTTTGTCGAAGACTTTATAATCACCGTCGATGTCATCAGAATAGAGATTTTGAACGCCAGTGTTAGAATAAATATCACCATGAGAGTGGTAGGAAACCAAACCCCAACTGGGGTACAATCAAGTTTAACAAGATGAAATTACTTGAATCTAAGTCCTTCTTTGGGGCTCATGAAGCTAAAACCCTAGAGAAATTCATCTTCGATTTGGAGCAATATTTCAGGATTATGAACATGGTTACCGAAGAAACTAAGATCACCTTGGCGACAATGAACCTGGAAAACGCACCAAGTTGTAATGGAGGTCATGTTTCATGGACATCTAATAAGATGCAGATATTAGCACGACGTAAACTGCGTGAACTGAAACATACTGGCAGTATCAAAGAATACTTGAAGCAATTTGTTGGGATGATGTTGGACATTTGAGATATGTTGGAGAAAGAAAAAGTTTTTCTATTTTGTCGGGGGTTTTAAGACTTGGGCGAAACCTAGGTTGTACGAACAAAGAGTCCAGAGTCTCTTTAAAGCCTATGCCGCAGTTGAACGACTATTTAATCTCAACAATGATATGCCCCAAGAACCGAGACAAAATATAAATTTCACTAGTAAGGGTAACAAGCTAAACAGACCTAGCTCTCCCAATAGTGGGGGAGGAGAGAAAGATAGAGGATAAATCATAAACCCTCCAAGAAACGAGGGGATATGTGGTGCATGCGCCGAATCAACAACAAAGTAATTATAAAAGGGGACTCCTCTCGTGCTTTCTATGAAAGGGGCCCTATTAAGTGTATGAATGTTCGAACCAAGCTGCTCTTGAAAATTTCCAAGCCTCGTTGGAAACAAACTCTGAAGTTAGAAATCACTGAGTCAAATGCGCTGACAGAAGAAGGTGACGAAAACCTGCATAAGGGTCCTTAAAATTTTTATCCACCCTCTAAAGGAAGACAAAAGAAAACCACAAACCAATGGAACGTGGGTTCATGTGCTTTGAGATGTGGGTGAATCATAAGATGACCAAAAGTACAATGTTCGATTCCTGTCGCTTTAACCTGATTGTATGATTGAAATAGATGCCTGTCGCTTTAACCTGTAGTAAGACAAAGACCTAGGAAAAATGTAAGTAGTCAACTCATCCGCTTTGCCCATCATGGAAATTGCCGTTACGGTAAAAATAATGTTGAGGTCATAGATTGGACAGACCAATTTTGTGGTTGTAAAGATGGACAATTTCGACATTGTGTTGGGGATGGAATTCCTCCTTGTACAAAAAGTCATTCCTATGCCTCTATCCAAATTTTTGGTGATCACGAGGTCCAGCCCCACTGTTGTCCATGCATGCATCAAACAACCAAACGGAGTGAAAATGATATTGGCCCATCAACTGAAGAAAGTGTAGGAATGTATGCCCTAAAGCCTCGTAGTTAATATATTATTTGAAATAATGGTTGATTATTTTATTTACTATTATCTATTAAAGAAAGACCCAGAGTTATTTTATGAAAGTTGAATAGTAAGTGGTAGACATGCAGGTGGATCATGTTCAAGTAATAACCTAAATGATCTATAGTATATGGATAAGATTGGGTGTCTTATCCTAGTTTCACTCACTGAGGATACGTGTGAAACCTGGATTTTAATTTTCCTACTTAAGCATGAAACTAAGGAAATTAAGTATGTGAAAGTTAAATCCTATGTTGAAGAGAAGGAAATTTCTAAATGTTGAATAGATTTTTATTGAGTAGCTTGGAGATAAGCCTTAATTGGTGAAATTTAGCTAAGTGTAAAGCCAAAAAAAACCATGTGTTTGGTGTTAACGCATGAGATGAGACTAAGTATAGTATGAAGCCGGAGGCAACCATGCATTTGTAAGGTTGGACGCATATTGGCCAAAGAGTCGGCAAGAGGCGTTGCCAAGAGTTGCTCATGCGTTGAAAATGCATAAACAAGAGCGGAGAGAGCGAGATGTTGAGCGCAAGGCATTGGGCAAACAATCGTGTAGAGTGAGTGGCGCTACACGATGAGGTAGACAATCATGTAGTAAATGAGCAGCATTACACGATGGGGTATGCGATCATCTAGTAAGTGAGCGGTGCTACACGATGAAGTGGGTGATCGTGTAGGCAGGCGTTGGACGATCGTGTAACAATGCATGGAGCTAAACAATGAGGTAGGTGATCGTGTAGGCAGGCGCTGGACAATCGTGTGGCAATGTGGGGAGCTAAACGATGAGGTAGGCGATTGTGTAGTAGATGCGCGGAGCTAAGCGATGCACTAGATGATCGTGAAGATGCGTGCGATGTTAAACAATGAGGAGTGACATGCTAGACGATCGGGCTATATGATAGGAAAAGTACTGCATGATCAGTTTAAGTGCTAGACAATAAGCGTAGAAGCTGGACGATAGCACTAGATGATAGCACTAGACTATAGCATTAAGCGTTAAGCGATGCGCGAGTGCTAAGCGATGGACTACATGATGGCGCTACGTGACGGGCGTGGGCACTAGACAATAGCTGTGCTGCGCTAGACGATGAGCAGACGCGCTACACAATAGGCGGAATACTAAGCGGGTTGGGCGATAGACGCAGGTGTTGGGCGATAACGCTAAGTGATAGGCAAATGCGTTAAACGATAAGGCGTAGGCGTTAAAGGATGGAAACGATGGATGCGGTAGCTAAACAATAGGCTATACGCGAGATCGTTGAGAGCGAGGTCGTTGCGAGCGAGATCGTTTATTAAACGATTAAGCTAAATGATGGGCCGCTGGAGCTAAGCGATAGATGCAGAAACTAAATGATGAAGCGGTGTTGGGCTGGCATTACGCAAGATTGATGAACTCATCTGGACAAATGGTTGTATTGAGAGATGGATAGACTTGAGTTAGTAAAAGCTGGACGAATTAAGTTTCATGCAAAGGAAGTCTTATGCATGAGGAGGACAACACAAGTAGATGTGTGGCATGAGAGTAGGTGAATATCAAGGGTGTAGATGGTGGCAAAACATGGTGTAAACACCCCAATGTAGGAGGTGTCATGCATTGGAGGCTTTGTAAAGATGATAAGGATCATTTCCTTTGGCCTATAAATACCACCACAAGTTGTCTCTTCCATTCATAAGCTAAATCATCTTCAAAGAATGTAAGGAAGAGTGTTAGATGGTGGATTTGAAGGAGACCATGCGTTAGGCGAAGATCATGCGTCGGTCATGAAGTTCCAAGAGAAGGAGATGTTGTCGGACAGTGAAATCTGGAAGTAGCATCAAATTTAGGCGAGGATATCTCCAAAAATAATTGTGCATTTAGAGTGATTTTAAAGCCACCTGAAATATCTGAGAGTCTAGATTTTAGGGTAGGGCTGCCGGAGAAGAAGCTCTAAGAAATTGGGCTGGAGTAAAGAAAATACATAAGGGTCAAGCTCTCGGGTAAGCTTGGGCCAATCATGATGTTTTGATGATTCCGGCCAAACCACAAGAAGTTCGGAGCTAATATTTTAAGGTAAACTTTTTGAGACATTTTAGAGTATATTTGTAGAAGAAAGTATCTCGAGTAAAGCCTATAACTATGAGTAATCTAAGCTTTAATTTGAATATGGATCTTAAGGTCAAGAGGAAGCCCGAGAAAACTAAAGGAACTTCTAAAGAGGAAGATTCCTATCCTTACCAAGGTGAGTAGTAATTTTCTTTAAGTATTAAGCATATATTTTAGAGTAAATTTTATATGCTTACGTTATGAATGAGTAAATAGCATGAGAATTAGAATATGCGAACGAGATGGTCAGGGGGTCAATAGACCTAGTTCCTGAGCCCGAGAGCAGAACCTCACGGGATGGTCAGAGGACCAAGAGGTCTAGTTCCTGAGCCTATGGGAGGATCCTTATATGGGATGGTCAGAGGGCCAATGGGCCTAGCTTCTGAGCCCATGAGCGGGGAGCTATGTGCACATAGGAAACAAAGGGGAAATGCAAAAGAGTAAGCGTTTGTAATTAGGAACAGTTAATTATCTACCATGTGTGTAGGTAGAAAACAGACTCATTCAAGGCTGAGGTTTGATTATTAACCTCGTATATATGATATGCTTATTATTATGAGTTGAAATAGACTCTAGAAGTTGCTTACCACTCACTGAACTTCGTGAAGCTCATTCTTTTCTTTCATGTTTTTCTTCCCAGGTAGCAAAAGGTGAGAAATTCCAAGGTGCTGCTAAGGTCAAGGTCTGCCACAAGCCACAGTCACATTTCCGAAGTTTTAAGATTTGTTGATTTAAACTTTGTAGTCAAGTCTTGGAGTTGTATAAACGTTAAATTGTTGTAATAAAATAGGTCTACTTAGTCAGTTGTTGTTATCTCCTTGACTTAATGTTTACTGAGTGGAGTAAAGAGGTTTAAGTGGGCAGTAGGTATCTCAAAAGGGTGGTATCCGTGGTCCCTCATGCCTCTCCTCGGGCTCAGAAGTGTGGGCTCGGGACGACGTGTGACAATACGACCCATTTTGTAATTGTTACAAGAGTTGTAAAGTGCTACAAACTATTTATTCTAATCGTTCATGTAGAGATATGCGAGTGAGAGTGTCCTATAGAAAGAGTTTATATAAGACCAAACCGCGAAATGATTAATCTCTCTTCATAACACAGTTGATTGAAGAAATTAAAATTTCAAAAGATGACCATATGTAACTGATAAAACTGAAAATATGCTATCTTCCTCTTCTTAATTTGGGATTGTTGCTCCATTTACTGTGCTTAATTGATGATTTTATAGATCTTAGATGTCTAAGAGGTAGAACAAAGCATTTGAGACAAAACGAAGCTAAACCTGCAAAATTGGAGCTTAATTGCATCAAGGGAGAAAAAGGTAACATAATTACAAAAACGGCCCCGAATCAGAACATATCAACACTTTGCTCTACGCTCCACTTTACGCTTGAAGCTAGAATGCATTGAATTTATGAAGAAGGGCGATGCTCCAAACATTGTTAAGGGATTGCAACGTTGCATGAGCGTACGTTATGGCAAGAGGGCCTCTTAGCCCCATAGTGTCGTGACGTTGCACCCTAGCGTAACAATGTTGTGCGCCTACTTTAAAACATTTTCTTGCCTTATTTGTTAAGGGATCACACGTTTTTCCTCTTCCAGCCCAATTTTCTTCTCCTTTCCACTATGAACACTTATTCTTTTCCATTTTTATCATCTTGGAGCTTAATTTCTTGCCTTTTGAGGATGATTAAAGGCTAAAGGTAACTCTTCTAGCTTGAGTCTAATAGTTTCCCTCTTTCTTAGGTTATTTGCAAGACTTTCTCTTCATTTCACATTGTTGAAACTCTATACATATGGATTTCTACTTTGAAATTATGAATGATATTTTCACGTATTGATTGAGAACCAATGGTTATTGATGTTACTGCATGCTTAGATTTATCATTGATTAAGGTAATGAATCATAGGAAGCAAAAGATTAGATTAAATTGCTTAATTTTGAAGTCGACCACTCCAAGTAATGCTTTAATAAATCTTGAAGTAGAATATTATTAAATGCATTAATTTGTATTAAATGAATTAATTGTTTAGGGTGAGTTTATTTTCTATGCATTTTGATTAATTAGATAATTGGGATTCTAATTAATTTGGCTAAGCTTAAGCAAAGCATGTTTGATCTAGACATATGTAATCAATTAATCTAATTGGAAAAATAGAACATCAAACCCAGGCTAGATCTTTTCACTATTGAATTTAACAAATCTCTCTCTCTCTCTCTCTCTCTCTCTCTCTCTCTCTCTCTCTCTCTCAGTTATTCTCATTTAGTTTTCATGCAAAATTTTATTTCCAATTGCAATAGTTCCAAACAACAAAAACCCCTTCGATTACTACTTATAAGCTTTTAATTTGACCCGTGGGGTTTAACGACACCCTATCGATGTCGATAAATAACTTGACCACAATGTTGAGTGAGTTATGAACTTTTGTCTATGAGGGTAGTCCTTTGATTTGTATGGGTAAGAGTGGCTTAACTCGCGGACTCAATAAGCCTACCATTTTCGGTATTTGTCTGAGTAGGAAGCTGGGAACATAGCTACACAAGATGTAATTCTCTCCTTCCGTCTTTAGAGTAAGTAGATGAATTGCTCCCTTATGGGCTGATTCTGGGTCTTTAGGGTAAGTAGATGAATTGAGACATCACCCTCTCACTGGCCGGAGAGGGATTAGTTTATAGTTGGACTATAAACTCTTTGTTCATTAAAGGGATCAATAGTACTTAAGAAGTTAAATGTAATTATAGGGGTAAAATGGTAATTTGACCAAGTTTTAGTAACAAACAATTTGTGAATGATCGACTTACTGTTGATTTGTTATACCTATGAACATAGAAATATATCTACAGTGTAAGAGTACACTTTTGGGTCTTTAGTGGAGTGACCTATAGTTAATGAATGTTGATTAATTTAATTAATTAATCTCGTATCATTGGAGCTTCTAATCTATAGGTCCATAAGGTCCCCTTGCTAGCTTGCTAAGGGTAAAATAAGAATCAATAACTTTTGGATAAATTTGAATTGTTCAAATTAAATAACGAAATTATTTGCATTAGATACAACTAATATAAAGTATATATATACATTATAACTTAAAGATAATTTTGAATACGATTCAAAATTATACTTTATAGTATGTGAGAGGTAAATATTTGAATAAGCTTCAAATATGAATTATATGAATAAGCTTCAAATATGAATTATATGAATAAGATTCATATTAAAACTATAGGTTATAATTAATATGAATGAGATTCATATTAAAACTATTGGTTATGTGAGAGGATGTTATTTGAATATGATTCAAACTAAATTAAAAATAACTCCTGTTGAGAGTTATTGTGAGTTGGTGGAGGGGAGTTTTAATTCCCTCTCTAACCAACTAACTCTCATAAAATGGAAAAGTGGAAGTTTTCTTTTTTTATTATTATTTTCCAACGCATAAATCACAAACAAGCAAAGAAAAGAATTCTCATTGTGTATTTGATTTTCTTCCCCAAACCTCTTTTACAAAAATCTCTTCCTACCAAATTAAGGAGCCAACACATCCTTGATTTTTGTCCTTAGAATAATAAGGAAACCAAAGGATGGTGTCCCCTGTTCGTGATTTGATTGTTCGTGAGAGGCATTGTTCCAGTTTGAAGGAGATATTGCATTCATGATGTACCATTTCGAAGAGAGGAATTGTGAGAAGAAAAGTCTTTAAGGGTTAATTCTTCTCATTTTTTTTCTCCCTAGAAGCAAGTTGTAATTTATAAATGATTATTCTTTTCTTCTATAAAGTCTCTGTTTTTTTTTTAAAAGTTTTTCAAATTGAATTACATTGGTGCATGCATTCACATGTTTCTGCTTGGAATTCCATTCCTTTATAAAGGACTAGTCTATGATGAACCTACCTTCATGGCCATCCCTGTGGTCGAGGAAGAAAATTTGAAGGAGATAATTCAGAAGGAGATTTAGTATGTGTTAGACAATTACAACGACGTCATGCCAGAAAGTTTACTAAAAACTCTACCTCCACGGAGAGAGATAGATAATGAGCTTGAATTGTTACCCAGAGCTAGACCCTTTGCAAATAATGCTTGTCGCATGGTGCCTCTATATTTGAAAGAACTTTGAAAGTAGTTAGACAAACTGTTAAATGTAAGGTTCATTAGACCTGCTAAAGGTCCCAATGGGACCTCTATGTTATTCTAGAAAAAGAAGGATGGAAGTCTCTACTTGTGTATTGACTACAGAGGATTGGACAAGCTCACAGTCCGTATATCGACTAGAGAGCATTCACCACACTACAACTTCTCCTTTAATAGTGAACAGTGATGCTGATGTAGATATTTTTGAATTCTTATCAGTCTGAAAGTCATAATCCGTGTATCTTGTAAAGATCAAATCCTTAACTTCATACACAAGCATATAGTCCCCCATTCTCTGTAGATACTTGAGGATTATTTTGACCATTGTCTACTGTTTAAATCCTAGATTGGATTGATATCTTCCAACAATCCCTACTGCATAGCAATTGTGAGACTTTCTACATAGCATGTCATACATAAGGCTGCTCATAACCGATGCATAAGGAATCCATCTCATTTCCTCAACCTCTTGAGGAGTCTTAGGATACTATTCCTTAAACAGTACAATTTCATGCCTGAAAGGTAATAAACCACTTTGGAATTGTGCGTCGAACACCTGATAATCATCTTGTCAATATAAAATGCCTGAGATAAGACCAGCGTTTTATTCTTACAATCCGTAATGATCCGGATCTCTAGAAAAAATTTCACCTGACCCAAATCTTTCATTTGAAACTAGACTGCTAGCCATTTATTTATATCCATCATTAAAGCTACATCATTCCCATTGAGTAGGATATCATCCACATACAACACTAAGAAAGCCACTAAAATTTGTTGATGATCTTCTTGTAGACACAAGATTTATCAATATTCTAGTTAAAGTCATAAGACTTGATCGTAGTATTAAATCTTATATTCCTAGATCGAGATGCCTGTTTCAATCTATAAATATACTGATTAATCTTGCAAACCATTTTCTCTTGACCTTGTTTAATGATTCCTTATAGTTGCTGCATGTAAATGGTCTCTTCAAGATTACCATTCAAAAAGTCAGTCTTGAGTCCATTTGCCATATCTCATAGTCATAATATGTAACAATAGACAAGAGAATCTGGCTAAGCATGACAATGATAGATAAAACTAAAATGCAGCGGAAGAAATCAAAATTAATAAGCACTCTGATTACATTTAATTTGAGTTCTAAAACCATGCAAAACATTTTTCTACTAAAGTAGGTTTCAAGAATATAATTACCTTTGATGCTTGCTTCTCTTCGTGAATTTGAACTCCAAAACTTCAATGGACCATCAAAAAGAGCTTCTCTACTATCCTCTAACTTGGATTTGTGAAGTGGAACTCAAAATTGGAGCCAATTATGTGAAAGGGTAGAGAGGGTTTGAGAGATGGAGAAAGGGTTTTAGCTTTTTCCAGCAGCATGCCTTCATCAAAGCTGAAATTCAGCTTATTTATCAACTCTATTCATGCAAACACTTAATTAATTGCTAAGTGACACTTTAATTATTACTAAGCAAGTTGAAAATGTGGTTGATTTGGGTCAAGCCACTCTAAAAGAAGAAAAAACTTGGAAAAAGTGGAATTTTCATTTTTTCAAATTTTTCAATTTTATAATTTATATTTAATTTTTAGTGATATATATATATACATATATATTGTAAATTCAAATCTGAATTTGAATTTCAATAAATGATATAATGTTTTATTTATTTAAATAAAACTCTCCAATTTGTTCAATTTTCACAAAATTAAATGTTTTAATTGCATCAAATACAATTAATTAAAACCCTAATTGAACTTGAACACTTCAAATTCAAAACCCTAAATTTGAATGTAAATATTTCAAATCCACTCAACTCAATACTCCAAGATATAATTATTCGAGCTAGTAGAGGGACTTTATGGACCTATAGATCATGAGCTCCAACAATTTGAGATTAATTGACTAAACTCTTTTGGACCAAATCAATTAATATTCGTTAACTATCGAGACACACCACTATAGCTCGATAGTTGCACTCTTCTCATTGTAGATATATTTCTGTCCATTTTAATCATAATCAATAAGTCAATCCTTCACAGGTTGTTCATATTTTCAAATTTGACAAGAACTTGTGTAGTCACACTGCTTCTATAGCTGCTTCGCATGCAACTACATATTTTGCTTCCATCGTGGAGTCAGTTATTGATGACATGCAGAAATGTACATCATTTTAGGCCTTTTATTAGAATTATGAGGGCTGTTAAGCATAATATGCGGCAGTTATGTTAGGAATTCATGAGAAAATGAATTTGCGTCGTTTGGCATCAAGAATCTCAGCTAACCCGCTATTATGCATTCAATTGTCTATATTTGTAGCTAACGTAGAAATCGGATGCAAACGCGGAAGCTGGGCTATCACATAAACGACCGTATGCGGAGAAACTCTCCATCGCAAAGGCGAACATATACGATCAACACATGGGTGTTGCGGTAATCAGCTGCATGCGTCCATCGCATAGAAGTTGCGATTGTCAAGTGATTGCGATCATCGTGTAGAAGTTGCGGTAATTAAGCGTATGCGGTCACTGTACGATTGCGGGTACACGATAACCATAATAGTGGGATGAACACAAGGTTGGTGGAATGAAGGCATCAATGCATATCTCGGAAAAATCAAAAGATGATGTTGAGATTTCACTTACCACGCTGTTAGCAGCAGAGATTCAGAAAATGACCATCACGCCGCCAATGTCAAAATCAGAGCAGGTCCATTAATGCTGTCAGCGATCAAGCTCTATAAATAGAAGCCGTTGAGCATAACTTTAGATCATCAGGGTTTTCGTCTAAGGTTCGGCCTTCGGGCGGATCCTTGTGATCCAGATGGACCCGTGAGAAGAAAGCTTGAGAGTTCTTCATCTTCTTCATTCATTCTGGATGATGACAGGAGAAAGTTAAATCTCGAGAGAATCAGCTCCACCGCCCATCCATGGCACCACCAGCAGCCTTGACACAACCTATTTGACTTTTTTGGGTGTATAGCTCAGTTGGTAGAGCATTGGGCTTTTAACCTAATGGTCGCAGGTTCAAGTCCTGCTATACCCAAACCTACCTTACACGAGACTCTTTTTAAAGGATGCGTAGTAGCGTTCAAAGATCACTCTTTGGCCTTTAGATTCACTTCTCTATTTGGGCGAGATCTTTGCAGATGAATAGTTGTTAGAGAGGCATCCTTCTGGATGGATAGAAAAAAGAAAATGTTCATCCTCTTCGTCCTCAAGCTCGAACTCATAATAGTTTACGGTAAACGCGGTTGATCATGTAGTTAACCAGTATTTACAACAATTTCACCCCTGTTAGAAGCAAGACATTGCTTTCAACTGGTCATTTCATTTTCTCTTTTTTTCTTAAATTGTATTATATTACATTTTGGATTAAGAAATTAATACATTGTGTATTCAATGCATTTCTATGTTTCCTTCGATTCCATCTCCATCTTTCTCTGCTTAGCATCCTTAACATTCATTCCATCACTTAGTGAGATTGTGAGAGTATCGCATACTTAGTCATGCGAATTAAAGATATTAAGCATGTAGCAAACCATCAGAAGGTGTGCATTGTGCGAGTGTGTGAGAAAACCTTATTTGCTTAGTGTGAAGTTGTAGCAATGCCTGTCTATAGGCAGACACAACACTTGTCTATGAGTAAAGTCAGCAACAACTAACTACCCAGGAGGGTAAGTGGTTGGTCGCATTAAGCAATGTAAGCCAGTGTTCACTAGAGATAGGAATAATCTTGCGTCAACCAAGTTTATGCAGTTACCTTGTCTTATAAGCGCATCATTCATCATTTAGGCATACATGGAAGAGTAGTCTAACATCAAAATCTAAGACTCGAGAGAGCGGATTGGAACGTATAAGCAAGAATAGGGAACTTAGGAATAAGCTCTGTTTGCTATTACACAACGTATACACCCTACGGAGAGGATATTGCATACGTCCAAGAAGTAGGATATGGTGGTATGCGGCTTCACGCTCATGCGGCGAGAGCATGTGATCGGGTTATGGAAGCTTAGGCATAGGCTTCTCAGCGCTATTGCAGATACACCGCATACGTCCTAGATTTAGGCTCAAGTGTGTGTAGCATGATCGCATAGCTTACGTTGGCCGAGGTTGCCCTTACGGTCACTCTTAAGGGTTACAATGAAGACATCCTCATATTTTATCTATTTTCCATCCATTTACCTCACGTTAATAGTTGTCGTGTCTCTATCTCTCATTCATACTTCTCATTGCATTTTTTATTAGTTAGGAGTAGGAGTAGTTGTAGCATAAAACCCCTCATCATTCTTTTATTCATCCGCTGCATACACATTACCACATAGCATCTAGCTACAAGTCCCTGAGTTCGACCTCGAATCACCTGAGAAACTTGCGTTCGTGTTATACTTGGTGTGAGCGCAAGAAAACTTGTGAAGGGAACATATGGTCATCGCATACATCCATTAACGCATAGTTTCATTCCAATGCATGACCACCGACGCATGAGAATCAACAAATACCTTAAGACATGCATCGCATATTGCATCCCACCAATTTTAGTCATTAAGTGTTTGATAACTAATTTTCGTCATCAAGTTTTTTGTGCCGTTGCCGGGGACTTGGCAGCTAATTGTTTGTTGAGTTTTGTGTCTTTGCAGGCAACCTTTTTATCTTGGGAGTATTGTAGCTTTGTGTGATCAAGTTGCAACTAATATTGAAGTGTAGGTGATGCGTTGAAAGCCAATATTGACCTCAGGGTAAAAGGGAAATCAGTCGCATGAGTTGAAGGCAGTTCTAAGCATATGGCGGCCGCATGCACCCAACAATTGCCGGAAGTTCCAATGGTCAGGGTGAGTCCCTTGACCCAAGTAGTTGAGAGCAATCTCCTGCATGGGAGACTCCTTGCGGTGACAACACTCCAATTTCTCCAGGGACATCTTCTACTCTATCTTTACCTTGCTTTCTTAGTTTAGTTTATTTTTATTTTGTTGAAATTAGGGTTTTGCACTCTAAGGAAAATTTTGTCTTTTTCATTGTACCCTAGGGTTTCCCTACTCTCTATTTAAGCTATTGGTCTATGTATTTCTTTGCATCAGTTTTCTAATAAGAATTCCCTTATCCCATGGTTTTTCTCCCTAATTAGGGTTTTCCACGTAAATTCTTCGTGTGCTATTTTCTTTTCCCTACTCGATTTTTCATCATGGTATCAAAGCATGGAGACGAAACCCTAGCCACCATTGAGGAAATCCAACAGGAGAATCCCAAACCAATAACCCAGATATAACCAGTATTATCCAAAAAGCCATTTACAGGTACTTCCAAACCTTTCGTCCCCACTTCCGTGAAGACTAGCCACCGTCGCCCTACCCAACGCCGGCCGCCTCCTTCGCAGACTCAACAACCAGCCGCCAGACCTTGCAACTGGCCACTCGAAACCTATCTGGCCGATCTCAGACGCTATCAACTGACGCCTTGGAGCCCCGATCTGCTATACCCAGCACTGACCGGTCCAGATACGTGATGCCCAGTGTCGATCAGTCCAGTTCTTGTTCGTTGTGGTTGCCACCGGCCTACTCTTCTCAGATCGGTGTCTCATCAAAGGACAAATGGAAGAAGTATGGGTATTTTCCAACCGGGTATGAGCAACTGAATGGGGAAGTTTTCGCCGATCATGAATGAGTTTGAAGGGGGTTAGTCTTCATCATACCACCAGGACTAAGGAAATATAATCCAAGATCAAGTTGCCCAGTTGCAGTTACAGATTAAATGACAGAACGAGATGTTTCAGCAGCAGCTTACTGCTATTGGGGAAGCCCTAGGATCGACATCTAAGATCCAACCAGATCTAAACCCTTACCTTGAAAACTCAGTAACTTTGTTTCCTATTTACCCCTCAAATTTATGTTCTGGAACTATAGGCAATTCTTCTAGAATTATTATAGGAGAAAAGTTGAATGGTGATAATTACTTCTCTTGGTCCCAATCTATTAAAATGGCCCTTGAGGGCCATCATAAATTTGGGTATCTGACAGGTGAAATACCAAAACCAAGGATCGGTGATCACCAAGAGCGAATGTGGAAAGGAGAGGATTCTTTGTTGAGATCGATTTTGATTGGAAGTATAGAACCTCAGGATGGAAAACCTTTATTGTATGCAGCTACAGCCCGTGATATTTGGAAGGCAGTGCAAAAACTCTCTCCTTAATGCCTCACATTTATATACTCTACGTAAACAGGTCCATGAATGCAAACATGAAACGATGGACGTTATTGCTTACTTTAACAAGCTATCTCTGTTGTGGCAAGAGATGGATTTGTGCCGTGAAATGATTTGGAACCGTCCTTGTGGAGGAGTGTTACATTATCAGTCTGAAGAAACAGATCGCGTGTATGACCTTCTTGCAGGTCTCAACTCTAAATTTGATACAGTGCAAAGTCGTATATTGAGGACCAGACCTATACCATCCCTAATGGAAGTCTATTCTGAAGTTTGCCTGGAGGAAGATAGGTTGAGGGCCATGAATAGTACACCTATAACACCAACAGATTCTACTGCTTTTAAAACATCAGGCCCTGTACAAGATAAACAAAATAGTAGGCCGCCCCTAGTGTGTGAACATTGCAAAAAACCCTGGAACACTAAAGATCAGTGTTGGAAACTTCACAGTCGACTGCCAAATGGTAAGAAACGACAGCTAAGTCAGGCTCTTATAGGTGAGTCTGTTACTGGAGATACTCAGACTCAGAATCAGGAAACTACTCAGAGCACTACTTCTACGACAGTGGGTGTAAGTGCAATCGCACATACAGGTGCTTTTCACTCCTTTGGCCTTGTGAGTATAACTGGTAATAAACCGTGGATAGTAGACTCAGGAGCCACAGATCACTTAACTGGCTCTTCTGATCAATTTTTATCTTATCAACCTAGTGCTGGAAATGAAAGAATCAGAATTGCAGATGGGTCCTTTGCCCCCATTGTTGGAAAAGGACGGGTGTCACCCTTTGTTGGCTTAATACTCCAAGATGTGTTGCATGTGCCAAAAGTGTCTTACAATCTGTTATCTATTAGTAAACTTACAAGAGATTTGAAGTGTCATGTTATCTTCTCACCTGATGATGTTGTTTTTCAGGATCTGAACTTGGGAATGATGATTGGCACTGCCCGGCATGACAGGGGACTCTATTTCCTCATTGAAGAAGCTTCATTTAGGATATGTGATAGGACTAGTTTGTTTTCTTCCCATTTTTCTATTTCTAAAACTGATTATATGTTATGGCATTATCGCCTTGGCCATCCTCATTTCTAGTATATGAATTATTTGTTTCCTCATCCTTTTCACAACATTAATATTTCTAAATTGAAATGTGATGTGTGTGTCCAGGCCAAACAGCCACGTGTTTTTTTCTCTTCTCAGCCCTATAAGCCCTCTAAACCATTTACTCTGTTCTATAGAGATGTCTGGGTCCTTCACCAGTCACTACCGTAACTGGGAAGTGTTGGATTGTAACCTTTATTGACGATCATACTCGACTAACCTGGGTTTTCCTTCTGACGGATAAATCAGAAGTCACTTCAGTTTTCCAAAAATTTTACAATTCTATAGAAACCCAATTTAACGCTAAAATCGCTATTCTCAGGAGTGATAATGGTCGAGAATATCTTAGTAATGCCTTACACGTATTCCTTGCCTCCAAAGGTGTTGTCCACCAGAGTTCCTGTGCGTACACTCCTCAACAAAATAGAGTGGCCAAACGAAAAATCCATCACCTCGTTGAAGTTGCCCGCTCTCTTATGTTGTTAACTTCTCTTCCCTCTTATTTGTGGGGTGATGCTATCTTGACAGCAGCCCATCTAATAAACCGCATGCCATCCCGGGTCCTAAAATTCCAAACCCCCTTAGATTACTTCAAAGTGTCTTACACAAATTCCAAACTTCTTTCTGATGTACCATTTCGTGTCTTTGGCTGTGTGGTGTACATCCATACACATGGACCTAACCGTACCAAGTTTACCCCTCAGGCACAAAAATGCGTTTTTGTAGGGTACCCTCTACATCAGCGTGGGTACAAGTATTATCACCCTTCTTCCAGAAAATACTTTGTCTTTATGGATATGACATTCTTTGAAGGTCATCCATTCTTTCCCAATGGTTCTCTTCAGGGTGAGCATTCCAGTGAAGAAATCAATTAGGTCCCAGCCTTTCTACCCTACCTGAACTTGAACCCATCCTTGATGTCAGTATCAGTACCAACGCACCTATCCTCCCAACCAAACAAGTCCCTTGGATCACATACTATAGAAAGAATCTCAAGAAGGAAATAACGTCACCTGTTATCTCTCCATCTCCAGTTCATGAGTCTGAACAGAGATCAGTTCCAGGTACTAGTAGTCCTATCCCTGATCATGATAATAAATGTGATAAAACTAATGCTTGTGTTGAAAATGTTGAGAGCAAATGCAGGGAAGATAATGACAGCAAGGATTTGATTGAGGTCGATGATGGTTCAGAAACAAATGATTGTGTGACTCTTGAGGACATGGTAGAACCTGGAAAAAAAGCATCTCTTATTCCCACCGAAAAAAATGTTGAAAGTGGGAAAATAACAGAACCAGATGGAGAATGCAGTATGTCAGAAGAAAGTAAAGATAGAGATGAATCCCTTGATCTTTCGATTGCCCTAAGGAAAGGTACGAGATCATGTACTAAATATCCGTTGCAGAGTTACTTGTCCTATAGTAATTTATCTCCTGAGTTCAAGGCCCTCACTACAAACTTAGACACAGTGGTGATACTAAACAATATGCACATAGCGTTGGAAAATCCTGAATGGAAAGCTGCAGTTATGGAAGAAATGAGAGCTCTCGAGAAAAATCATACGTGGGATCAAGTCAATCTTCCAAATGGTCATAAAGCAGCCGGATGTAAATGGGTGTTCACAATAAAGTATAGGCCAGATGGAATTGTCGACAGATGCAAAGCCAGATTAGTTGCCAGGGGTTTTACTCAGACTTTTAGGGTTGATTATTCCGAGAACTTTTCGCCAGTTGCAAAGCTAAACACAGTTCGGGTCCTCATTTTTGTTGCAGTTAATAAGGATTGGCCCCTTCACCAGCTTGATGTGAAGAATGATTTTCTCAATAGAGAACTGGAGGAAGAAGTCTATATGAGTCCTCCCCAAGGATTTGAGAAACAGTTTAATCACTGAGTTTGCAGATTGAGAAAGTCTTGTTTGTAAAGTCGCAAGGATATAAACAGGGTCATTCTGATTATACTCTGTTTACTAAAAGGTTTTTATCCAGAAAAATTGCAGTTTTGATTGTCTATGTTGATGACATTGTTATTTCAAGTGATGATACCTCAGAGATTGACCGATTGAAGGCAAAGATGGCTGAAGAATTCGAGATCAAGGACCTTGGAAAACTAAGATACTTCCTTACAATGGAAGTAGCTCAATCAAGAGAAGGAATTTTAGTTTCCCAACGGAAGTACACTCTGGACATGCTTAAGAAAACAAGTACGACAGGTTGCAAACTAGTTGATACCCCTATAGAAGCAAATGCAAATTTAAGTAATATGAGTAAAAGTGTTCCAGTGAGCAAAGAAAGATATCAGTGACTTGTTGGGAAATTAATATATCTATCTCATACTAGACCCGACATCTCTTATGTAGTGAGTATGGTAAGTCAGTTCATCCAGTCTCCATATGAAGTACACATGAGGGCAATAGAGCGCATTTTGAGATATCTAAAAACCTCTCCAGGGAAAGGCTTGATGTTCAAGAAAACTAAAAAACGATGCATCGAAGCTTAAATCGATGTTGATTGGGCAGGAAGTGTAGTAGACAGAAAATCAACATCAGGGTATTGTACCTTTGTGTGGGGCAACCTTGTTACATGGAGAAGCAAAAAGCAAGGTGTCGTTGTCAGAAGTAGTGCCGAGGCTGAGTACAGGGCCATGAGTCTGGGAATCTGTGAAGAGATGTGGTTTGAAAAAGTTTTGAAAGACCTTGATCAAGAGCATACCAGTCCAATAAAACTTTACTGTGATAATAAAATAGTCATAAGCATAGCAAATAACCCTGTTCAACATGATAGAATAAAGCATGTAGAGATTGACCGGCATTTTATCAAGGAAAGACTGGATAGTGGCAACATTTGTGTTCCTCTTATTCCTTCCAATCAATAGATTGCAGATGTCCTAACAAAGGGACTACCCCGACAGTTTTTTGACGCATGTGTGAGCAAGTTGGGTCTTATTGACATCTACGCCCCAACTTGAGGGGGAATGTTGAAATTAGGGTTTTGCACTCTAGGGGAAATTTTGTCTTTTACATCGTACTCTAGGGTTTCCCTGTTCTCTATTTAAGCTGTTGGTCTATTGTATTTCTATGTATCAGTTTTCTAATAAGAATTCCCTTATCCCGTGGTTTTTCTCCCTAATTAGGGTTTTCCGCGTAAATTCTTGGTGTGCTATTTTCTTTTCCCTACTTTATTTTCATCATTTTTATTGTTATTTTTTATATGTGGCTGCTTCCTTGGTTGTGGTGCATTTGTTCCTTGTAGGTGCAACAATAAGTCTCCTCGGTGCGCAATACAATGGAAGAATTCCCTCCATCCTTCAACGCATGGCTTCGATCGCGTGGATTCCAACACATAATCACATGCATTATTTTACCTAAGGTCCTTTTTTTGTTATCCTTTATACATTATCCTTTTGAAATTCTCCTTGTCTGATTGCATTCCTTTGTGATGCATCTATGATAGTACGTATAATTCACCGCATCCGCTAACCAAGCATCGCAAGGTTCTCCTTACTTTTACAAGTTTCTTCAAATTTTGAAAGTCTTAAATTTTATTATGTGCAAACCTCTGCTTAAATATTTGTTACCGCATTCCCATTGATTTTTTTTTAGCTTTGCAGTGAGAGCACTCCCAACCTGTAAGTTTGAGGGTGGCAGCGGTCTCGAAGAATTGCGTTCATTACATTGTGATCATTTCAAAAAAAATATATTTTGAGAATAACAACTCCATTATCATCGCAATGGGAAAACCCATGTTGATAAGAGTTAAAGTTGTGAAAGGCACTTATCTGTAGTTGGATGTCCGCATGACACATGTGGGGGCAAGCCAAAATGAAGGTAAGTCGCAGGATCAACGCATAAGCACAACTTCTCTATCCGGCGCAAGCCAAATCAGGTAGTACATGAGTTGAGTTGATATGGAATGCAACCAAAGTTGGATGGCCATATGACACACATGGGGGTAAGTCAAAATGAAGAGCGTAACTAGATTCAACGCCGCATTCGAATAAGTAAGCACAAATTTTTGAAGTGTTTGAACGAACGCATTCTCAAAAGCTAAACGCAAAGTTGCGATGAATGAATAAAAACTTTTTTAGCAAAGGTTTGCCAAATCTAAACTTAGAAAAGATCTTTTTAAAGAAGCAGCTGAAGTGAAGGAGAGCATTGCGGCGATGGTCAACGGTGTGAGTAAATTATATTCTGAGAGGCTAGTCATCGCAAAGGAAGGCCAGAAGGTGAGTTAGAATTTCTTGAGTATAACACATGCTTGAGGACAAACATGATTCTAAGTTTGGGGTGTGATGACATGCAGAAATGCACGTCATCTTAGGCCTTTTATTCAGAATTATGAGGGCTGTTAAGCATAATATGCGACAATTATGTTAGGAATTCATGAGAAAATGAGTTTGCGTCGTTTGACATCAAGAATCTCGGCTAACCCACTATTATGCGTTATTATGCATTCAATGGTCTATATTTGTAGCTAACGTAGGAATCAGACACAAACGCAGAAGCCAGGCTATCGCAAAGACGACCGCATGCGGAGAAACTCTCCATCGCAAAAGCGAACGCATACGATCAACACATGGATGTTGCGGTAATCAACTGATGCGTCCATCGCATAGAAGTTGCGATCATCAAGCGATTGTGTTCATCATGTAGAAGTTGTGTTAATTAAGAGAATGCGGTCACTGTACGATTGCGGCTACACGATAACCATAATAGTGGAATGAAAGCAAGGTTGGTGGAATGAAGGCATCAACACATATCTAGGGAAAATCAAAAGATGATGTTGATATTTCACCTACCACGCCGTTAGCAGCAGAGATTCAGAAAATGACCATCACGCCGCGAATGTCAAAATTAGAGCAGGTCCATTAATGCTGTCGGTGATCAAGCTCTATAAATAGAAGCCGTTGAGCATAACTTCAGATCATTAGGTTTTTCGCCTAAGTTCGGCCTTCGGGCGGATCCTTGTGATCCAGACGAATGCGTGAGAAGAAAGCTTGAGAGTTCTTCATCTCCTTCATCCATTCCGAGTGACAAATGGAGCCTTCGTCGGAGTAAGATCTCGAGAGAGTCAGCTCCACCGCCCATCCATGGCACCACCGGTAGCCTTGACACACATCTGCTGGAAGCAAGACATTGCTTCCAGCTGGTCATTTCATTTTCTCTTCTTTTCTTATATTGTATTGTATTACATTTTGGATTAAAAAATTAATACATTTCAATGCATTTCTATGTTTCCTTCGATTTCATCTCCATCTTTCTCTGCTTAGCATCCTTAACATTCATTGCATCACTTAGTGAGATTGTGAGAGTATTGAATACTTAGTCATGCGGATTAGAGATATGAAGCATGTAGCAAACAACCGGAAGGTGTGCATTGTGCGAGTGTGTGAGAAAATCTTATTTGCTTAGTGTGAAGTTGTAGCAATACCTGTCTATAAGCGGACGCAGCGCTTGTCTATGAGTAAAGTCAGCAACAACTAATTGCCCGGGAGGGTAAGTGGTTAGTCACATTAACCAATGTAAGCCAGTGTTCACTAGAGATAGGAATAATCTTGCGTCACCCAAGTTTATGCGGGTACCTTATCATATGAGCGCATCATTCATCATTTAGGCATACTTGGAAGAGTAGTCTAACATCCAAATCTAAGACTCGAGAGAGCGGATTGGAACGCATAAGCAAGAATGGGAAACTTAGAAGCTCCGTTTGCTATTACACAGCGTATGCACCCTACGGAGAGGATATTGCATGCGTCCAAGAAGTAGGATACGGTGGTATGCGGCTATCACGCTCATGAGGCGAGAGCACGTGAGCAGGTTATGGAAGCTTAGGCATAGGCTTCTCAGTGCTATTGTAGATACACCGTATACGTCCTAGATTTAGGCTCAAGTGTGTGTAAGATGATTGCATAGCTTGCGTTGGCTGAAGTTGCCCTTGCGGTCACTTTTAAGGGTTTCGATGAAGACATCCCCACATTTTATCTATTTTCCATCCATTTACCTCATGTCAACAATTGTCGTGTCTCTATCTCTCATTCATACTTCTCATTGCGTTGTTTGTTAGTTAGGAATATGAATAGTTGTAGAATAAAACCCTCCCATCATTCATTTATTCATCCGCCGCATACACATTACCACATAACATTTAGCTACAAGTTCCTGAGTTCGACCCTGGGTCACCCGAGAAACTTGTGTTCGCGTTATACTTGGTGTGAGTGCAAGAAAACTTGTGACAGGAATGCATGGTCATCGCATACCGTTAACGCATAGTTTCATTCCAACGCATGACCACCGACGCATGAGAATCAACACATATCTTAAGAAATGCATCGCATATTGCGTCCCACCAATTTTAGTCATCAAGTCTTTAACGACTAATTTTTGTCATCAGCTATACATTTATATTTTATGCTTCTCCACATTATAGCTCCCTCGTTAAGAGTGAAAACTTATCTTGATGTAGATTTTCTAGAATCTACATTAGTCTAAAAATTAGAATCAGTGTATCCCATAAGGATCAAATTCTTAGGCCCATACACAATCATATAGTCCCTCGTTCTTCGAAGATACTTGAGGATGTTCTTGACAGCAGTCTAATGAATGTGTCCAGGGTTAGATTGGAACTTGTTGACAATTCCTACTGGAAAGCATATGTCAGGACGTGTATACAACATAACATACATCAAACTCCCAACTGCTGAAGCATATGGAATTCTTTTCATTCCCTCAACTTCTTGAGGCATCTTAGGACACTGTTCCTTAGACAAATGAATTCCATTTCTAAAAGCTAACATACAATTTTTGGAATGTAAAACAATCCACCTTTTATTTCTTAGGGATTCTATAAATAGGCACCTTTTATTAGGGATTATTAATCCACCTTTTATGGTATCCTATAAATAGGCATAATTTTGAACGTCGTTCGAATTTCTTAGGGTTTTGCACCAGCACGTGTTCCGAGCATCCCTAGATTCTGAAGTGACGTAAACTACTTTTATGTCCTCTCCATAACTCATGCAATGTTTTTGAAACACTTTTTGAGATAACCATGTTTAGAATATATACGGCAGTTTGTATAGAATACCCCCAAAAGCACTGAGGTAACTGAGCATAACTCATCATCGAATGAACCATGTCTAACAAGGTTCGATTTCTCCTTTCTGCAACACCATTTTGCTATGGTGTTCAAGGTGCTGTGAGTTGGGATTGAATTCCATGATCTACTAAATAGTCCATGAATTGTAAATCCATATACACCTCGATCCGATCGAAATGTTTTAATTCTTTTACCTAATAAGTTTTCAACTTCAGTCTTAAATTCTATGAACTTTTCGAGAGTTTCAGACTTGTGACCCGTTAAGTAAATATAGCCATATATTGAATAGTCATCAACAAAATTGACGAAATATTCATATCCACCTCAAGCTTTTACATTCATCGGACCACAAAGGTCTGAATATATAAGTTCCAGGGGTTCTTTGGCATGAAGACTTTTTCCAGAAAAAGATCTTTTAGCCATTTTTCCTTTAAGACACGATTCACACGGAGGTAAATAACTTTCTTCTAACTAATTTAGATGATTGTTTTTAACTAATCTCTCAATCCTGTTGAGATTTATGTGACCAAGTATGAGGTGTCAAAGATAGGCATTAGGAGAAACTTTTCGTTTTTTATTTTGAGTCTCTGCCGTTTTAAACATCTCTATATTTAAAATAGTTTTTTCTTCAGTTGGTTTTGATACATACAAGTTATTTTCCAGTCTAGCAGAACAAATATGAACACCTCTTGAAAAAACGAACACTTTATTGATTTCAAAAGATACTTTATACATATTTTCTAATAGATAAGATATGGAGATCAAGTTTCTTTCATTTTGGGTACATAATATACATTCTTTAACAAAATGAAAGATTCTCCAAAGTATTACTTCATGTCTCCCATTGCTTCAGCTGAAATGACTTCTTCTATTCCAACCTTGAAAGTCATTTCGTGTTCTGAGAGTTGAATCCAAGAACTACTTTTCTATAGAAAAGTGAAAACATGGTTAGCGGCGCCTAAATCTAATATCCAGGTTAAGTGAGAACTTTCCACTAAGCATGTTTCAATTACAAGTAAATTTGATTTACCTTGTTTTTTCCTTTTCTCTTCTCTTTTCAACTAGATATTTCAGGCAATTACGTTTCCAATGCTCGTCTTCTCCACGATGAGAACATTTTCCCTTAGAGTCTTGGTTTACTTAGCAATACATTTCTTCTTCTCTTTTACATTCTTCTTCATTTGGATATTTTATCTTTAGAAGAGGAAGAGGCAGACTTCTTTTTGTCTGAAGGCTTCGTTCCCCAAGATGATCCATTCATTAATTTTTTTTTGTGAAACAACGTTTGCTTCACTCTCTTTTAATTTCATCATCGATGAATAAGCCAGGAGTTCGTTTAATAGAGTAGTCAGATTGTAATTAATCTTATTCATTACAGCATTAGTTCGAAAGGTCAAAAAGCTCTTTGGATGAGACTTTAAGATCATACTAACTTGACTAGTCTCATCTATGATAGCGTCATGAGCTTCCGCAATGTTAAAATGGACCATCATGCCTAGAACATGCTCCCTAACATTGGTTTTATCTTTCATGCGTGAGTTATAAACATATTTTATAGCCTCATGTTGTACTGAAGATGACGGTTGCCTGAACATTTCCTACAATGACACCATAATCTTACAAGCAGTGGGCATGGCTTCATGTTTCTTATTGAGCACATCAGATATGCTCGCCAAGATGTAGGCTTTCACTTTCTCATTAGCCCTTACTCATCTATCATAAATTCCCGAACACTTCGGTTAGTATTTGAATCGAGAAGAAGAGGGCATTCCTCCATTAAAACAAACCTCAGCTCGTCAACCACTAATATTATATTTATATTCGATTTCCAATTAGAGTAACCTTATCCATTGATTTTTTTGGAAGCAAGAAATTGTATAACAAATTTTATAAAATTTTGCATTTAAATCCAATTAGAAAAAAGTAATAAAGTACCCAAATTTCTTTATTTATTTGCAACGATACTTTAGTGAGTTAGAATAGATGCTACTGAGGGACAGTCAAATATTCTTTCACTGAAGCAAAATAATCTTGACCAAATACTATATCCAGAATAACTCCCATTTCTATAGTTGTTTGGTTATCGTTTTCGATCAAGAACTTTACTAACATTTAGTGACTCTTGTGAGTGTGACCCGCCATTTTCAGATCTTATGGAATGGTATGAACATGCCTCTGAATTGGAAGACAATGTTCAAGACAAAACTATAAAATCCTATTCATTTATGAAGCTTGGTTTGTTCCGAATCCTATGTTACAACCCTCCGAAGGGATTATGGCTGTTAGCAACTAGCTAGTGCCGCCTAAAAATGATAGCAGACGCAACATAGGAATCGCCTGGTTCAAACAAATGAAGGAGACCGTAGGATATGTTGACACATTTCCTTCACCCACTTATTATGAACTACTTCTCCCATTCACCTTGTTATTGACCCATGCAAACACTTTTTGAATAGAGTAGTCGTGATAAAAGCAACACGAAGCCGAGCATGGATCACACGGTGTGAATTCTTGGGGACGTGAGAGCTAAGAACGATATATCGAATATGTTGTCAATCTCCCACTTAAGTGTTCTAAGTATTTGGGTATTCTTTTACTTAGGTATATTCCAACTAATTTTAAACAACCCAAGTCTATGATTTATCCATGTATAACATTTATATTTAGATTTTAACCTACGATATCTATGTGTTAAACCAATTTTAAACCTCACATTGCTCACGCAAGCTCATAAAACCGGTTAATAATTCTCAATATTTCGGTCATAATCCCTAGATAAGAGGTGTTACGTAAACCGTCAACTTAAATACCTCCAGCCTTAAATAGGATTATAAACCGATTGAGTTTGTAACTGAATTTTGTAAGATAACGTCCTATTTTAACTATTAAAACAAGTTGTTAACCTAAGTGAGTATGTTGTTTAACTTTGTTATTGATTTTAATGTCTAATCCAATTTTATAACACCTTATAAAAAAATAGAAATGCTTTCAAACCAACATACATAAAAAGAGTTCAAAATTAACATAGCACTTATATTAATTTTAAGAAACCCTAAACAAGCATACTGTATATTATAACTAACTTATGACATAATATTATGCATGCAATATGCTTTCCTATGGTGGGATTTTAAATCTAAATGGCTTTCTATATGCACAAACATGTTTAATTCAAATATAATATACATCACATGCATAAAATAATTAAAATAATTAAACAACACCAATATGGTTCAACTTTGATATCCTAAACAAGTAAAATAACTAATTATTATAAAAACAAACCAAAAACAACTTCAAAAAAGGTCTAGACTGCTCGACCCAACCCGAACTGAACCTTAATCGCCCGAACCGGCCTCTAGATGCTTCAAATGAGCCTGAACCGGGCAAGATGTTGCTAAACTAGACCGGATGAAGACCAAAGCAGTCAAACTGGATATCCTCCTGCGCGAACTGGCTCCCGAATACGTGCCTTTCTGGACTGGGATGAACAATGTTGCGACGCTACATCCCAAATTTGCAACGGTTCTGGACAAATGATGAATAGCATTGCAATGCTTGATGAATAGCGTCTTGATGCTGTTGGGCAGAAGCTTAAATTCTGAAAACTGTAGCTCGATCTAGCTTGCTTTTCTCTTTTATTATTGCCTAATTTGGACTCTATTGACTCTAATAAAATTAGAAACTCTAGAGCAAACATTTAAGTTCACCAAACAAGAGTCAATTAATAATTAAAGAGAATTCTAATGCCAAAGTTGAATTTTCACCATATCAGTCAACCAAACATGCAATTATAGAATTTCATCCACCAAACTCAAATTAACGTTAATTGTGTTAGAGATAAACAACATGCAGCGTAAGTATCAAGGATCCATAAGCATTCTAATTCACTAATTTTGGGAAAAACTAAAGCATGATGTTCATAAAAATGGGTTTTCAGAAAATACCTTTGAAGAACTCTTCAATAAAATCGTCTGTTCAGCTGCTATCTTCACTTGATATCAACGTGAACCACCTCAAAGCCTTCCCTACTATGCTTTTGGAGCTTTAGGCAGAGTTGTGGGACTCAAGAACAGCTTGTAGATGTGGAGAAACAAGGGAAGCTCACAGCAGCAACTTGAAGAAGACAGCTTCTTCTTCACCACGATTTTTCTCTAAAAAATATATCTACATCCCTCACTCCAACAACTCCAATCTTCTTTATATATCAAGATGAACATGCAAAGAGATGGAGTACATGGCTTGCAGCTCATGCTTGGAGAATCAAGGTAGAAAAGTTCATGGTTTGTGTGTGAGCATAAAGATGATCATAATAGAGAAAACTCTTTTTCCATTATGTACAAAAACAATTTTTTTCATTTTCCTTTTTAAAACAAAAAAAATGACTTTTAAATCATTTTAATTTAAAAATGGATTTTCTTAAATTAATTTAAAAAATTAATTAACTTAACATCAAATATTAAATTAATTTTTGCACAATAATCATCTTTATATATTTAAATCATATTTAAATATTTATTCTCTTGTTCCGTTTAATTTTAACATTTCAAATTAATTTCTCAAGCTACCCTAAAGTGTACCCATTTATGAGCTAGTAGGGGGACCTTGCGGATCTACAGATCATGGCCTCTAACGATCCGAGATTAATCGGCTCAAATCATTAGACCGATTTAACTCCCATTCATTAACTAATGGGTGATTCCACTAAAGCCCATAGTTAAACTCCCCTCACTGTAGATATATTATGTCCACTCAATATAACCATGATTAGTAAGTTAACCTTTCACAGGTTGCTCGTAATAACGGCTGGGTCGAATCTCTGTTTTACCCCCTGAAATTACCTCTTCTTCCTTAAGTTCCACTGATCCTCTAATGAACAATTGATTTTTTATTCAATCAACAAATCAAATCCCTCTCAGGCTAATGAGAGGGTGAGACTTCTTGTTCAAGACCCAGAATCAGCACTTAAAGGGAACAACCTCTTTACTAACCTAATCGGTTAGGAGTGAATTCCCTCTTGCATTCTATGTTTCTAGCTATTCATTCGGTCTTATCCCCAAAATGGTAACCTTATTGAGCAGAGGCAATTGGTCTACTCTCATCGTTTGCAGATCAAAGGATAATCTCGAACAAACAGAAGTTCATAGTTAGCTCAGGATTAAGGTTAAGTTACCTAGGCCATCGCTTCAAAATTGTCAGTCTTAAACAGTAAACAATGTTATAAAGTAAGAATGACAAGTTTCGTGATCCGATCTTGTACAAAACTCATTTGCACAGGACACCCCCACTCCTCATGTCTCAACATGCACGAATTAGGATCACTTCGTATGTAGCATTTTGCAACACTTTGCAACAACTACAGATTAGGCCACATCCAATAGTATTACCAGAATAAGGTACCCAACCTTATTCATATACTATAGATCATTTTGACTATTTACTTGAACCTGATTTACTTGTATATCTCCACATAAAGTTCAAGTACTCATATAATAGTCTAGAGAGTTAGGTTTATTGGATTTCTAAAAAACAATATATTTAACAACAACTTTATTGAATTCTCAAAATAAGTTCTAATGTTTACAAACCACGAGTTTTAAGATATAAAACCCAACAAACTCCCACGTGGACTAAAACTCAAGTGGTAACTTATATATTCGATATATAAGATTGAGTTTATGGGTTTTTAAAGAAATATAATAAACTAGAGCATTCCATACCCATGGTCTTTTCCATTTAGTTCTCATACCTAATAAATTGAGTGCTTAAATCATGCTCTGATACCAATTGATAGATAAAACTAACATGCAGTAGAAGAAATCAAAATCAATAAGCACTCTAATTAAATTTAATTTGAGTTCTAAAAGCATGCAAAACAATTTTCTACTAAAGTATTTTTCAAGAATATAATTACCTTTGATGCTTGCTTCTCTCCATGAATTTGAACTCCAAAACTTCAGTGAACCACAACAAAAAGTTTCTGTAATATCCTCAAACTTGGATTTGAGAAGTGGAACTCATAACTGGAGCCAATTATGTGGAGGGTTGGAGAGGGTTTGAGAGATGGAGAGAGGGTTTCAACTTTTTCCAGAAGCATGCCTTCATCAAAGTTGAATTTCAGCTTATTTATCAACTATTAATGCAAACACTTAATTAGCGCTAATTGACACTTCAATTAGCACTAAGCAAGTCGGAAATGTGGCTAATTTTGGTGATTCCAATTTTTCAATTTTATAATTTCTATTTAATTTTCTGTAATATATATATATATATATTATATATATATATTGTAAATTCAAAATATGAATTTCAAATTCAGATTGGAATTTATAATAAATGAATAATGTTTTATTTATTTAAATAATTAATTAAACTAATTTAATTAATTAAATAAATAATAATTTAATATCAAATATTAAATTAATCAATCATTTAATAAGACATGAATCCTATTCATGTAATTTTAATGTTTAAATCAACATTTAAATGTTTTAAACTCTCCAATTTTGATCAATTTTTACAAAATTAAACGTTTTAATTGCACCAAATATAATTAATTAAAACCCTAATTTATTTTGAACACTTTAAATTCAAAACCCTAAATTGAAATTTGAATATTTCAAATCTGCTCAACTCACTAATCCAAGATGTAATTTTACAAACTAGTAGAAGGGCCTTATGGTCCTACAAATCATGAGCTCTAACGATTTTGAGATTAATTGGCTAAACTCTTTGAGACCAAATCAATCGATATTTGTTAACTACTGAAACACACCACTATAGCGCGATATTTGCGCTCTCCTCACTATAGATATATTTCTGTCCATTTTAATCATAACCAGTAAGTCAATCCTTCACTAGTTGTTCGTATTTTTAACTAGGTCAAAATTACTATTTTATCCCTGTAAACACATTTTGCTCCTTAAGCTCCCACTGATCCTCTACTAAACAATTTTGGTTTATAGTCTAGCTTATAAACCATGTCCCTCTCAATCATGAGAGGATGGGAAACCATTGTTCAAAACCTGGAATCAGTGCTTAAAAGAACAACCTATCTGCTAACTCTAAGAGGGGTAGGAATGAATTTCGTCTTACAAAACTATGTCTCCAGCTATCTATCCATTCTTATCCTTACAATGGGAGGCTTATTGAGTAGTGTTGATGGACTACTCTCACATATGCAGATCAAAGGATAATCCTGAATAGACAAAAGTTCATAGTTAGCTCATAATTAAGATCGAGTTACCTTAGGTCATTAAATTTGAAATGGTAAGTTTTAACAGTAAACAGTTGTTATAAAGAAAAGTGACTATTTCGAGGTCCAATCTTATGCAAACTCATTGCATAGGATGCCTCCACCTGCATGTTTCCACATAAATGATTTTTGGATCACATCATTTGTATCCATATACAAAATAGGCCGCATCCAATAGTGTTATCAGGATGAGATATCCAATCTCATCCATATACTTATAGACCATATTGGCTATATACTAAAACTTGATCCTCTTTTATGTCGCCACATAAAGTTAAAGTTACATATTATAGCCATAGATTCATTTATTGGATTTTTATAATAGAATACAATATCAATAACAAGTTATTGAAAAAAAAATCTCAATAATACTTTTATTGATAAATAGAATATATTAACAATATTTATGAGCGGCGAGTTTAGGACATTCCCAACAGGCAACAGGTGAGAGAGTTTCTTTATAGTCTACTCTTTTAACCTAGGTATAACCTTTTGTCATCAGTCTAGCCTTAAAAGTCTGGGCCTTACATCGACACTCATTTTCCTCTTATAGATTCATTTGCAACCTATAGGTTTTACCCCATTAAGTTGATCTACAAGATCCCAAATAGAATTAAAGTACATGGACTCTATTTCAGATCCATGGCTTTCACTCATTCATATTTGTCCACATCATTCATTGCCTAGTTATATGTCAATGGATCCTCAAGGTTATCGTCTGGTATGAAGGCTTGAGCTTATGTTAAACCTATATAGTGAACAGGTTGATTCATAACCCTCCTACTACATTGAGGCAATCTTAACTCTTGAGATGGATGTACTTGACTAGATGAACCAACATCAACAACTCTTGTTGATGTACTAGCCTTTTCAACAATTCTTATTGAATTTTTATTAGTTTCATTAGAAAGCTCACCTATCACTATTTTGCTTCATGGTTTGTGGTTCGTCATGTGGTCTTCTACCAAAAAGGTAGCATTTATCAATCAAATACTTTATTATCTTTAAGATCGAAGAAGTACCCACCTTTCGTTTCCTTAGGATAGCCTACAAATAGGCCCATTCTTGAATGAGATACTAACTCTTTTGGATTTCAATTAGCACATGTGTCGGACATCCCTAAATTATTAAGTCGCATAAACTACCTTTAAGACCTCTCCAAAGTTCAAAAGGTGTTTACAGACACTCATTGATGGAACATTATCCAAAATATAAACTATAGTCTCCAGTGCATGTCCCCAAAACGAGTTAGGAAGTTAAACATAGCTCATCACAAATTGGACCATGTCCAACATGATTCTATTTCTCCTTACTGATACAACATTTTACTGAGGTATACTAGGTGATGGAGTAAACATACATGCAGCAACAAAACATTTTAATAGAAGAGAGTTTCAGAATGTTATACCTTTGATGAAACTCTTCAATAACCCGCTCCACTCCACGAATTAGATCTTCAAAACACCAGTAGACTACAATGATCTTCTCTACTATTCTCCAACTTGGATTGTGTGGTGAAAACACTGAATTTAACTCAATTAGATGAAAGAGAAAAGAGGGTTTGAGAGAGAGTGCAAAATTTTTGAAATTATAATTGCATTAAGTTTTCCCAATCTGAAAAATTGGAGTTTTTAAGGTGTTTAAACATGCAACCACTCACTTAATCAGTTGATTGACACTTCAATTAGCATTAGGTGAATGTGCAAGTGTTGGTCAGTAGATTAATCCAAAAAAAATGTATTTTTCATTAACTCAACTTAATTTCCAATTTTTTTCAAATTCCAATTTTATTTAATTTAATTGTTGGGTTGTATGTCCTAAAACTCTTAGTTTGTATAATTAAACATTTTCTATTATCAATAAAGATGTTATTCAACATTTTTTAATCAAGTTGTTATTGAATTTGTAAATTGCACTTATAAAGACTAAATCCAATAAACTAAGATCAATGGCTATTATATGAATACTTTAACTTAATGTGGAGACATAAAAATGGATCAAGTTCGAGTGAATATCCAAAGCAGTCTATAGTATACGAATAAGGTTAAATGCCTTATTCTTGTAGCACTATGGGATGCGGCCTACTCTGTAGTTGTTACAATTTGTTGTAAGATACTACAAACGAAGTAATCCTGATTCATTTATGTATTGATGTGAGGAGTGGGGGCGTTCTATGCAATGAGTTTACATAAGATCGGACCAAGAAATAAGTCACTCTTACTTTATAACGCTGTTTATTGTTAAAGACTAACTATTTCATAGTGATGACCTAGGTAACTTAACCTTTATCCTGAGCTAACTATGAACTCATGTTTATTCTGGATTATCCTTTGATATACATAGTTAAGAGTAGTCCAACAACATTGCTCAATAAGACTCCTATTTTGTCGATAAGATCGGGTAGATAGTTGAGGACATAAGGTGCAAGATGGCTCATGCCTACCTGATTTAGGGATAGGAGGAAGGTTGTTCTCTTAAGTGCTGGATCCAGGTTTTGAACAAGGAGCTCCACCCTCTCATTGCCCCAAGAGGGATTTGGTTTAATGGTTGGATTAAAAACCAATTGTTCATTAGAGGATCAATGGAACTCAAGGAGAAAGACGTAATTTTGAGGGTAAAACAACATTTGACCTAGCCATTATTATGAAAAACTTGTGAAATGTCGACTTACTGATTATGGTTAAATCAAGTGGACATAAATATATCTACAATGAGGAAAGTGCAACTATCGAGCTATAGTGGTGTGACTCGATAGTTAACAAATATTGATTAATTTAGTCTAAAGAGTTTTAGCCAATTAATCTCAAATTGTTAGAGCTCATGATCTATAGGTTCATAAGGTCCCTCTACTAGCTGGTAAAACATGAACACCTTAATATAGTAAATTGAGTGAATTTGGAATGATATTAATTTGAAGTGTTCAAATTAAATTTAGGGTTTGAATTTGAATAATTCAAATTCAAATTAGGGTTTGTATAATTATATTTGATATAATTAATTAACATTTAATTTATCAAAATTAAATGAAATTGGAGATTTTATAATATTTAAGTATTGATTTAAATATTAATTACATGAATATGATTCATGTTTAAAATTTGGTGTATGAATAATTTAATATTTGATATTAAATTATTATTTAATTAATTAAATATGTTTAATTAATTAAAATCAAATTAATTTTCAATATTATACAATTTGAGAAATTTGATTTTTTAATTTAATTAATTTATTATTAATTAAATTAGATTTTAGTTAATTTTGGAATTAATTAAAATTAGAAATTGAAAATGGAAATTGAATTTTTGTAGTGGACTTTTCCACATTTTGGTGAAGTAAGGAGGTGGATTCTTCTTAATTCACACACGGTCTCCATAGTGGCTGCATGATGAAGAAGGATAAAACTCCTCAATTTTGACTGATTAAGTGAGATTGAAGCTGCTTAAAAGTAGTTTCTACATAAACGTTTTTTTCCTTTCTTCAAACCCACACTAATTCAGCTTATTTTGAGTTCCACCACTCAAATTCAAGGCTGAGAATAGTAGAGCAGATCTCTTGGTGGTCCACAACTTCAATTGGAGAAGATTACAACTCAAATTCGTGTTTGAAGTGGATCTTCAATGGTATGTGTTAAAACCTTTTTAATACCTTATGAACATACTTATTTTGATGTCAAAATTAAGGAATTATAATGTTTCATGTGAAGGAAATCTAAACAGAGATTTCCATGAACGGAAGCGGATCATTTCAAATCCAAGTTAGAAAGAACACACAAAAATTACAATCTTAACGGAAACAAACAGATTATGCATAATTATAAATTACAAGCATGCTACAAGAAAGGAACAAGCAAGGGATAGAGTATGCATACCTTTGAAGGACTCTTCTTCAAGTATCCCTCGATCGTTCTCCAATGTGTCCAAAGAAGCACTTGAATGCAACGAACAGAACACAATCTCAACAAATGTCTGAATGCACCTCAAACCTAACTGAGTCTAACTCGATCCTCGAACGGAGCAGGAACACTACCACAAGTGTTACCTTGGTATTTTCGGTGTGAGAATCTAGGAGTTATGGGCTTTGTATGATCTTGGATTGAGAAAAGCACGAGATAGACGATCGAGTAAGTGGGAGATAATGAAGACTGTCTATCGTATAGACGATTTACTTGATCGTTTAGAAGATGAAGAATATCGTATAGACTTTACTACTCGATCGTTTTGTTGGCTTTTTGGCCCTTAATCTCAAATTACTTAATTTTAATTAATTAATTAATCAATATTTTGATGATAACAAAATCAATTTTTAATTACTGAAAATTTTAATGTTTTAATATGTTCATAGCGTAGAGCTCGGAAAAACGATTCCAACACCTCTTGAATCACTCAAAACGGAGCTAAAACGAAGACGATAGGACTAAAACAAGTCTATAGAGAAAATACAGTGTTGGATGACGTGGCATAACCAGACTATTTGCATGTAGACATGTGGTAGCATATTGGTTGAATGGTGGATCATTAAGAGATTAACATATGATGGACTTTTGATTTTTGGATTGATTTAAAATTTAAAAAAAATAAAATTTAAAAAAAAAATTAAAGGAAAATAAATTTAATATTATTTTATGTTTGTGTCTAGTGGCTAGTTTTTTACACATGGTATGTTTTTTTATTTTTGGATTGACTTTAAAGAGAATGAATTTAAAAAAAAAATGAATTAAAAGGAAAATGAATTTAATATTATATTTTTTTTGTATCTAACGACTAGTTTAATGTAAAATCTCCACCATTGACTTTTCTTTTCCAAAATCCAATGGTCCAAATTAATTGTGGTTTCTAAAAAAAATTTCATCTCTATATAAACCATCTTCCTCTCCAAATTTAAAAAAAAAAAACAAATTTTACATTTCATAATCCTCCAAAACTCAAAAGTTCCATTGTTACTCTCTCTAAGTTCCCAATTTTTTTTTCTTTTCATCTTATTTTTTAGAGAGTATTATTGTATTGTGAGGATAAACTTGTAGAGTGCTTAAACTTGTAAATCCACTCTAGTGAGAGTTGTATTGTGTTCTTCAAAAATTCCAACATTTGTAATGGTTTGATCCTAAACCGTGGAAATGATCGGGTTTGCTCTTGAATCCGTAAAAGGAGCGGTGGTGTAACGGTTGGGCTCTAACCCTGGAAAGAGTCGGAAAGATTTTATTCAAATTTCCAAGAGGCACTTGAAGAGTGGAGTAGGTCGAGTTTGACCGAACCACTATAAAAATTACGGTATCTTCTTCTCTAACTCTTTTCTTTTTATTTTTGCAATTAATTTAAGCAATTTATTGTATGTTTTAGTTTGTTCTTATTTATTTGCTAAAATTTGATAGAATTAAATTATCACACTTTTTATCATCTTATTTGTTGCATAAATTGAATTTTTCTTATTATTTATAAAAGGTGTATTAATTAGTTTAATTAGATTAATTTAGAAAAAAAAGTTTAATTAAACCCTATTCACCCCATTCTAGGGTTTCCATATTGATCCAACAATTGGTATCAGAGCGGGTTGCTGTTCTTGAAATATTTATTTCTTGATAAACTTAATTGTTTTTGAGCTATGACAACTTTATGTTTTATCCCTTTTACCGATAGTCAATCTATTACAAAGCCTCCTTTCTTTAATGGTACTAATTATAATTATTGGAAAAATAGAATGAGATTTTTCTTGCTTTCTATTGATTATGATTTATGAGATCTTTTTTTAGGAAGGTTTTAAAATTCCAACAAAAGATGTTGATGGTGTTAGCACTATAAAACCTAAGGAAGAATAGTCAATAATGAAAAGAAAGCATGCTCTTAAAATTCCAAAGCTATTAATTGCTTATTTTGTGCTTTGAATGAAGTTGAGTATAATAGAGTGTCTATTTGCAAAA
>NC_052355.1:25238212-25260386 GCF_009727055.1 Benincasa hispida | reverse complement strand
GTAAATTTCAAGAATCATCTTTATGGTGATATGTTGAATTTTATTATGTGCTACATATGGTTTATATGTATTTCAAGCTATTTTTCTTGAATGGTTTGTCATCATCAAAAATGGGGAGATTGTTGGCTTTTTGGCCCTTAATCTCAAATTAATTAATTTTAATTAATTAATCAATTTTTGATGATAACAAAATCAATTTTTAATTACTGAAAATTTTAGGTTTTAATATTCATAGCGTAGAGCTTGGAAAACAATTCCAACACCTCTTGAATCACTCAAACGGAGCTAAAACGAAGACGATATAAAAAAGTCTATAGAGAAAATACAGTGTGGTGGATGACGTGGCATAACCAGACTATTTGCATGTAGACATGTGGAGCATATTGGTTGAATGGTTGATCATTAAGAGATTAACATATGATGGACTTTTGATTTGTATTGATTTAAAATAAAAAAAAATAAATTTAAAAAAAATTTAAAGGAAAATAAATTTAATATTATTTATGTTTGTGTCTAAGGCTAGTTTTTTACACATGGTATTTTTTTATTTTTGGATTGACTTTAAAGAGAATGAATTTAAAAAAAAAATAATTAAAAGGAAATGAATTTAATATTATATTTTTGTATCTAACACTAGTTTAGTTAAAATCTCCACCATTGACTTTTCTTTTCAAAAATCCAATGGTCCAAATTAATTGTGGTTTCTTAAATTTTCTATCTCTATATAAACCATCTTCCTTCTCAATTTTTTTAAAAAACAAATTTTACATTTCATAATCTTCCAAAACTCAAAAGTTTCATTGTTGCTCTCTCTAAGTTCCCAATTTTTTTTTCTTTTCATCTTATTTTGAAGAGTTTATTGTATTGTGAGGATAAACTTGTTGAGTGCTTAAACTTGTAAATCCACTCTATGAGAGTTGTATTGTGTTCTTCAAAAATTCCAACATTTGTAAGGTTTGATCCTAAACCGTGGAAAGATCGGGTTTGCTCTTGAATCCGTAAAAGGAGCAGTGGTGTAACGGTTGGGCTCTAACTGTGGAAAGAGTCGGAAAAATTTTATTCAAATTTCCAAGAGGCGCTTGGAGAGTGGAGTAGGTCGAGTTTGACCGAACCACTATAAAAATTACGGTGTCTTCTTCTCTAACTCTTTCTCTTTTATTTTTGTAATTAATTTAAGCAATTTATTGTATGTTTTAGTTTGTTCTTATTTATTTGCTAAAATTTGATAGAATTAAATTATCACACTTTTTTCATCTTATTTGTTGCATAAATTGAATTTTTCTTATTATTTATAAAAGGTGTATTAATTAGTTTAATTGGGTTAATTTAGAAATTTTTTTTAATTAAACCATATCCCTATTCACCCCCCCCGAGGTTGTCATATCGATCTAACACATTTAGCAACAAGTGAACAAGTAACTATCGTATAGTCAGCTCGATCATTTATGCTCTATATGTTATCATTTAGTAAAATCTTTTTACATGATAGCCTTTTTCATGAGATTAATCCGAGTGAATCATCAATCTAATTTTGGAAAACCATTTTCCTTTTATCTCACGGTTACCATAAAACTTCCAATAACTTCCCATTCAATTTAGTTATTTGAGAAAAAGAATAATCAATTATCATATAATTAATATGTTATAAATAAATATAATAATTGACTTATCACATTATATTTATAACCTATAGTTTTAATATTTCATCATATGAAACATATAAACCATAGTTCCTTTTCTATTTTATGGTATTTAATATAAATCATATTTATATTAATTCCTCTAATAAATGTATCTAATACATCATATTAATTATATCATATATAATCGAATCTCCTCTTGTTAATTTGAACAATTCAAACTAACCCAAAATCTGATTCTTAACTTGAACTCATTGAGCTACCAAGGGGACCTTATAGATCTGTAGCTTGAAGCTCCAATGGTACGTGAATAACTGATTAAACTCTTTAACCATGAGATCCACTATCTGTTAACTATTGGTCACTCAACTAAAGACCGACAATTGCACTCTTCGCACTACAGATATATTTCTGTGTCCATATGACTAATCAACAGTGCGATGACCCTTCACAAATCGCTCGTAAGTACAGCGGGCCAATTTACCGTTTTGCACTTGTAGTTACATCTAACTCCTTAAGTACCACTGATTTCTCTAATGAACAATAAGTCATAGTCCTACTATGACTGATTCCTCTCTTCCAAAGAGAGGGTGTGGCCACTATGTTGAAGACCCAGAATCAACCCTTAAGGGAGCAATTTATCTACTTACCCCTGCTTCAAAGAATGAGTGAATTTCGTCTTGTGTAGTTGAGTTCTCAACTCCCCAATCAAATGAATCCCCAAAAAAGGTAGGCTTATTGAGTTGGCAATCTGGCCACTCTCACCCATACTAATCAAAGGACCGCCCTCATGAGCAAGAGTTTCCAACTCACTCAGGATTAAGGTCATGTCACCTATGGTCATCCTAGTGAGATGTAAGTCTCAATTATCAACGACGTTATATAAAGATACTAATCATCTCGTGGTCCGATCTTATACAAACTATTTGTATATGATACTCCCGCTCGCATGTCTCCACATGAATGGTCAGGATCAGACCATTTGTAGCACTTTATAAAACTTTTAACTTATACAAAGCGGGTCGTATCCATAGTGTCATCAGAATAAGGTATCCCTCATTTATCCATCTACTACAGACCATTTAGGTTATTACTTAAGGCATGATCCACTTGTATATCTCACCTACATGCTTAAATTACATAAAATAACCACGAATTTTAATTTATTGGATTGAGTAAATGCTTATAAAATAACACTTATTTTATTAAGAACAATGTATGTACAAAATGTTAACAAACTACGAGATCACCTGGAGAATTAGGACACCAATCCTAACATAATGATCCTATTTTCTTCCACTGCATGTTTCTGTATTTCAACAATAATTTTCTATCAAAATTAAATTTAAACAAAATTCAAATATATATTTTGAATTTACAAAATTGAAAATGATTTATTTATGTAATTAATCGAAAAATTAATTAATTAACTAATAATTTAATATCAAATATTAAATTAATTAAACACCTAATTCATACATGAATCCTATATATCAAATATTAAATTAATTAAATACATAATTCATACATGAATCCTACCCATGTTAATAAGTATTTAAATACTGATTTAAATATTGCAAACTCTCCAATTTACGTTTAATATCGTTAAATTTAAGCATTTAATTATATCAAATATATTTAATCAAACCATAAATTGAATTTGAATAAATAGGATTTCATAGTTAGCTTAGGATTAAGACCGAGTTATCTTAGGTCATTGAACTTGAAATAGTAAGTTTTTAATAGTAAACGGTAATTATAAAGAAAAAGTGACAATTTCGTCTTCTGGTCTTATGCAAACATCCTTTGAATAGATACGCCCACTCGCATATCTCCATATGAATGACTGTGGAATCACATGGAGTTTCAAGCTATAGGTCCATGAGGTCCCCTCTGTAGCTCAACGACAATAAATGAGAATCAATTCTTTTAATTAATTTGAATTGTTCAATTTAATTGAGGGAATTAATTATATGTGATATAATTAATTTAATCTAATTATATATGATGTAATTACTATAATGTATATGATACATTGTAATAGAAAGTTTATTTGGGAGGAAATAAATATTTGAATATGACTCAAATATTAATTATATATAAATTTGATTCATATAATTAAATCTAATATAAATGAGACTTATAATAAATACCATTGGTGAGAGAATAAAAATTTTAGGTTATATTATATTTGATACAATATGGAATCTATAGGTTATGTGTTATATTTAATATAATATATAATTTTATATATATATATATATTATGATAAGGTAGTTATCTTATAAATATATATCAATTTATAAAAATAATAAATAAATTTATTTTATTTTATTTTAAAAATCTTTTTGGGAGGGAGTTGTAACTCTCTTCCCCTCTTTTCTCTCTTAAAATGTGGTAATGAGGAAGTGAAGAAGAGGTTTTTCTTCTTCTTCCTAATGTGTTTTTTCACAAGAGATAGAGACATAGAAAAGTTCTTTTAAATGCATAATCTATATGTTCTTGCTATAAAATTTATGTTCTGTAAATTTTGGATATTTGGTCCGATACCATGCTTCCACTCAAGAACCTTCAGTGGATCCTTCAATTGGTATTAGACTGTGGTTTCTATATTTTAAAGCATGCTGCAATTTTCTTTTAAATGCATAATCTATATGTTCTTGCTATAAAATTTATGTTTTGTAAATTTTGGATATTTGGTCTGATCTCATACTTCTGCTCAAGGACCTTCAATGGATCCTTCAATTGGTATCAGAGTTCGGTATTTGGCCCAATTTATTCCAAAATTTTAGATTAATTTTACAATGTTTTGGTGTGATTTTACATTCTGTAAGTCATGTGATGAATGTACTGTGGAATGTATGGTTTTGCGATTATTAGATGTTTTCAGGATTGGACTGTTTAGATTTATCGCTTTCAATTTACAAATTTGGTTTGTAAAGGCCCATGTTTTTGCAGCATTTAATTACGATCGAGTCTGTATTTAAAGTTTTGAGTCGTTCATAATGTTCCTATTGAGTTTTCTGGAGAAATCGAAGTCCACTTTTGAAGAACAAGAAAGCTTGTTTGTTAGTTGCTAGGTGATGCTTGTTGTGTGATTGCAATTGGCGTGAGTTGCTATGCAATAGCACTATGCAATCATGACTATGCGATAGCCCTATACATTCGTGGCTATGCGATAGCATTATGCGATCATGGCTACGTGATAGCTTTGTGCTATCGTTGCTATACGATAGCACTGGATGATCATTGCTTGCGATAGCTTCGTTGCTATACGTTGGATGTGGGGGATCATAGCTGGGAGATTCAGGTTGAGCAGTTCAAGACCCGGTTCACTTGTTTCGAACCGGTTGACTCTTTTTTTTTTTTTTGTAATAGTTAGATTTTTATTTTTTTTAGAGTCCAATCCCAATCCATTATTGCCTTCTAAATTATGGATGTGGTGTATGATTATTTTATTATTATATGATGATTATTTTATTATTATATGTCATATTGTATGCCATATAGTATAAAATCCCACCATAGGTTATGCATTTAATTTTCATGCATCATTTATATTACATTTATTATAATATATGTTTAGGTGTATGTTTTAATTTTATAGCATGCTCATGTATCATATAGTATAAATATTATAATATATACATGCATGCATCGTATGAATATGTTTAAAGTATGTTATTAATGTTTTCATTATTCTAGTATATAATTGTTATGTATATTAATAATGAAATGAAATTGCATGAAGCATGTCACAACTTTAGGATAATTTATAATTGTTATAAAATTATGTAAGTATGCTTTACTTGCAATGTATGGTTTTAATTTATTTCATTTGCTTATAACTGTTACAACAAAATGAAATTATAAATTAAAATCAATAATACAGAGTTGCATGCAAACCTTAGGTTGAAAATCACATTTTAAAATTGTTATAAAATATGATTCAGATAGACCTAAGATCACATATCTAATGAGATTAGAAATATAATTTTAATCTTTTAATCGGTTTAATAGGATTAGTTTGATTCTTAATAAAAGATTAACTATGTAATAAATGTATCTATAAGAGACCTTTTGTCTAAGGTGGGTTCTGTCTAGGATACGGTATTTAAGATGATGAAAACGTAATACCCCTACATGGGAACTTACCTAGAAAGGTGAATTAGATAGATTTTTTATATGCATGCAAGTTTGATTAAAGTTTGTTAAAGAGTTTAACAGATCTTAATCAAAATTGTTTAACTATCCAAAGGAAAGTGTTATTTTTGGGCAAATTAAATAATCACTTAGATAAAATCAATAGACGGATTTTCCTAAATTAATTTACTCTAGGTAAAACACTCAGTGGGAGGAAAATGGGGTACATGATACTTCATTTCATCCTCTACACATTTCTCCTTAAAGTTCACCGTGAGGTCTATACTCGGCCTCGAGGCACCATCGGTGTCCCTCTATGGGTGGTATTTTTAATAGACCAACATCGAGGTGAATGAAGAGTGTTTATAGTAAAAGGGAGCATGATGTGTCATAAAGATAGCCCTCGGTCTCTCTTATTAGTTTGAAGTAAAGTTTCATGCATGGTGTCATGGCACCAAGGGTGTCCCCCCTAAAGGATGACATTTTTGCACGACACTTTATTCAAACTTCAGAAATGGATAGGGTTGCTTTAGTTTCATGTCCCAATTTATTTTCCCTACGGTTGGCTCATTGGGGCAAAACTCTAGGACCTAAAATGAAGGGTTACTACAATTACAAGAATTGTTAAGTGAGTAAAACAAATTTTGGACTGAACAATGGTGACTGATAGTTACAAGAACAAGGAGTTGTTCTGTCTATTGGTTAAGAATGTCTCATTTCAATGAAGGGGCACTTGATCACCCTACAGTGACTTTTGTCCTGCCTCGCTGAAACATCATTTCAAAATAGATGTCACTTAGGGTACATTAGACTATTTTGCTAAAATTGATTGGTTATCTTATTGGGTTAATACAAATAAACTAATTATAAATAATTTGTATGGTTTCAGAAAATTTATTTCACAATGACTTCCGCGACCTTAAATCTACTCGCCACTAATAAATTAACAGGCAAAAACTATACTTCATGGAAAATTGGGCACATCGTATCGGCTTTGGCAGTTGAAGCTCTCTAGTTGACTTTATAGAATAAATTAATTTTACTAGAAAATGTGTATGTAGTTTCTAGTTTAAAAAGGAACTTATTTTTGTAAAATGTTTATTAGAACAATCTTATTGTCTAACTTCCATGTAAATAAAGTGTTTATTTTCAAAAATGGTGTTGATATTTGTTCTACAAAACTGGAAAATAATCTTTATGTGCTAAAACCGTTAGCAACTATGGCACTTCATAGCACTGAAATGTTTAAAACTATGGTAACTCAACATAAAAGACTTAAAATTTCTCCTAAAGAAAATGCCCAACTTTGGCACCTAAGATTAAGACACATCAATCTCAATAGGATTGAGAGATGAGTGAAGAATGGACTTTTAAATGAGTTAGAAGAAAATTCTTTACTTGTGTGTGAGTCATGCCTTGAAGGTAAAATGACTAAAAGACCCTTTATTGGAAAAGGTCATAGGGTCAAAGAACCTCTAGAACTAGTACATTCAAACCACTTTCTGCTGATGAGTATAAGAAAGGGGAGGTTTTGAATATTTCATCAGTTTTATTGATGATTATTCAAGATATGGGTATATTTATTTAATGCAACATAAGTATGAATTTTTTAAAAGTACAAAGAATTCAATGTTGAAATTGAAAATGCATTAAATAGAACTATTAAGACATTTCGATCTATTTGAGGTGAAGAGTTTATGGATCTGATATTTCAAAACTATTTGATAGAACATGGAATTCTATCCCATCTCTCAGTAGCTGGTACACCTCAGCATAATGGTGTCTCAGAAAGGAGAAATTGAACCTTGTTAGACATCATTCGGTCTATGATAAGTTATGCTTCATTACCTGACTTGTTTTGGGGTTATGCAGTAGAGACTAATGCGTATATTTTGAACTGCGTTCCATCCAAAAATGTTACTAGAACACTTTTGGAATTGTGGAATGGTCGTAAAGCTAGTTTACATCATTTCAAAATCTAGGGTTGCCCAACTTATGTGCTTGAGGAAAATCCTAAAAAATTGAAACCTCATTCAAAATATGCTTAATTGTAGGCTACTGATAACGGGCAGAAATACACGTTATTACAATGCAAAGATATAAAACAATGTAGGATTGCAACGGTAAAAATATGTAAAATCGTGTCTAAAGCATTAAGTTGAGAACATTACGATCACATGCGCCCATCACATTAAAGCAGCTAATTTACGTATTTTGTGCAGGAAAATACGTTGGCGCAAGGCAGAATAGCGATCCAGGGAATTCAGCGTCCGAGCACATTAAAAGATTGCGACCGCAAAGCTATGCGATCGTATGCATTCACAAAGATCTGCTCAAATAGGTGGCCGCACAAAGACGGCGTATCAATGTGAAAGCTTAATAAATCATAATGGGATAGAAAATTGATGACGGTTGAATTCGAATTTAGTTGACAAGCCGTTAATGACACACTGTAGCAAGTACACTCAACTTTTCGGTGACAATTAATCGACGCATCAGAAAAATATTTAATGACATCCCATCATTGCAATCATTTTAGAGAAAAGCTCTTCACCCTGAAGCTCTATAAATATCGAAGGCCACCTTCGTTAAAGGGGTTCCAGTTCAGCAGTTCAGAATTTTGGTGTTCTCTTTCGCCATGTACATAGAGATAATAGATAACCGCAGTCTGTAACTTTTATACTTAGAAGGCGGAGGCGAGTGAAGAGAGAAGATGCTTGAAGATCGTTCCTGGTTAGCTCGAGAGAGTGTCGGGAAGTGTTGAGAATGGAGAGAGGGCTAACTCTTACGAAAGCAAGAACATTCTCTTGGGCAGAGTAGAGAAAAACATAGTGTAAAAGGCTCGGGAAGTAAGACGTTGCTACCAGGCTCACTATCCCTACTTTCCATTGTCATTCTATATTCTTGTTTTATTTATAAAATGGGATTTGCATCTCTACATCTATTCACTCTCTTTGCATTACGCATGTGTAACTAAACTTCCGAATGGGTTGAGAAGCACTTAGCTAGCATGACCTAAAATCTTCATTTTATGCGATCATCTTGTCTTATGTATGCGTCCATCACCCCTTTAGAGATACTTGAGAGGTCTAAAGAAAGAACCTGGACTTGAGAGAGTTAGGTTAAAATCTAGGCTTAAGAAAGTCAGATTAGAACCGCATAAGCAAGAGATAGAAACTTAGAGATAAGTTATGTTTGCTAACATGTATCACATGCACCCTAGAAATAGGATATGATAGTATGTGATCGCCTTGTATATATGTGTGTCATTCATCATCGCATAGACAAGAATAGAGGCGTAGACATAAGTCCTATAAACATCATCGTATACATCGCATGCATCATAAAATTAGAAGCTATAGCATTTGCATTGAGAGATGACTTTCTGTTGTATGTGTATAGCATGATCGCATAACTTGAACGCAATCTTAGGGAGTGTTAGCTAAATCCCTTTCTCAACCTATTCCCTGCATCCTCATAGTAACTTTTGTTGTTATTAACTCTTTTCTCAATTTCACCGCATAGGATTTACATTTTAAACAAACATACCAACCAACTTATTGTTTTGATTGTTACCGCAAAGGAATTAGAATTTACGTCGCATATTGTCTCTATAGTCCTTGTGTTTGACCCTGGACTTACCAGGCAACCTAGTAGGATTTATACTTGGATTTTACTAGGAAAACTTGCATGTGCAATGCATACACCACCATCGCAAAATACCATTATTTCATCATATTCACAATGCATCAAGTTTTTGGCGCCGTTGCCGGAGACTACGGTAGTACATATTGTGCAAACGGTAACTTTTTTATTTTCTTTGCAGCTTTCCATCTTTGTGCACTGCCTCTCCTTTAGTAAGGGAAGAAACGGGCGTTGTATGAGCGAAGGACAGATTCCTGAGCCCAATTATGACCCAGAGATTGAGAGAACTTTCCGAAGAAGAAGAAGAAATAGACGCCAACAATAAGAAGAGAAAAATCCCAACATGGCGGAGCAACTAAAAGACAGAGCATTAAACGTAAATAATATCATGGCAAACCCAATTCTCTTGGCAGACGATTGCAATAGGCCCATCTGGGACTATGCATCACCCAACCTTTATGATTTCTCACCAGGAATCATGAGGCCAGCCTTGGATGGATCGAGGTTCAAGATGAAGCCAGTGATGCTACAGATGGTTCAAACTGTCAGACATAAGAAGAAGAAAAAGGAGCACAGCTGACACCATTCCCCCAAAGACTTAAGAAGAAGAAAAATGATGAAGTGCAATATCATCGCTTCATGGACATGCTGAAACAATTACATATCAACATCCCTTTCACTGAAGCGATTGAACAATTGCCAAAGTGTGCGAAGTTTCTGAGGGACATGGTGACGAAGAAAAGGAGCACAGGTAAGTACGCAACGGTGGCATTGACGCAAAGTTCAAAAACCATAATTCAACCGAAAATGCGCGACCCCAGAAGTTTCACAACACCTTGCTTAATTGGAGGGATATATATTGGTCAAGCGCTTTGTGATCTTAGGGCCAGTATCAACTTAATGCCCCTTTCAATTTTTAAGCAACTGAATGTGGGCCAGCTGGCGCCTACAACGGTGACTCTTCAGCTAGCTGACAGGTCCCTTTTCCATCTAGAAGGAAAGGTGAAAGATGTCTTGGTCTCGATTGAAAAATTTATCTTACCGGCAGACTTCATCATCCTTGATTATGAAGCAGACAAGAATGTACCCATCGTTCTGGGACAACCATTTTTATCCACTGGTCGCGCTTAGATTTATGTGTACAAGGGAGAGATCGCACTGAGCATGAATGGAAAGAAGATCAGGTTTGATATTATCAGAGTCATGAAGTATCTAGAAGAAGGAGACCTCACATATTCCGACAATAAACCCAGTTTGTATGAAGAAGAAAAGTTTGAAGATGAAGATGAAAGAGAGAATGTGACCGCATCCATAGTAACCTGCAATGCGATCATAGAAACAACAACCAAAGAAGAAAAACTGACGATGAATGAAGAAAGAAAAACACAAAAACCATCCTTGGAACAACCACCGACAGTAGAGTTGAAAACTTTGCCAAACCACCTAAAGTATGCTTATTTGGGGCAAAATGAAACTCCACCAGTAATAATTTCCTCTACACTTGAAGAAGATCAAGAGAATGTGTTGCTGAGCATCCTGAAAAAGTACATAAAAGCAATAGGTTGGACGCTAGTAGACATTAGAGGAATCAGCCCTGCATATTGCATGCATAGGATACGTCTCGAGGAGAAAAAAAAAGGATCGATTGAACATTAATGTAGACTAAACCCTGCGATGAAGGAGGTCATGAAGAAGGAGATAATCAAATGGTTAGATGCAGGCATTATTTATCCAATCGCCGATAGCATGTGGGTCAGCCCTGTGCAATGTGTGCCAAAGAAAGGAAGGATTATGGTAGTCCCAAATGCAAATAATGAACTAATACCAATGAGAACCTTCACTGGCTGGTGAATCTGCATAGACTACCGCAAACTAAATGCGGCGACGAAGAAGGATCATTTCCTCTTGCCTTTCATTGACCAGATGCTAGATTGCCTAGTAGGAAATGATTACTTTTGCTTTTTTGATGGATATGCAGGCTACAACCAAATCATGATTACTCCTGAAGATCAAGAGAAAAACACATTCACTTGCCCCTATGGAACATTTTCGTTTCAACACATGCCGTTTGGCTTATGCAATGCACCGAGGACATTCCAGAGGTGTATGATGGCCATATTTTCTGAGTATCTTGAAAATTCAATAGAAATTTTCATGGACGGCTTCTCAGTGTACGGGCAAACAAACAAAGTTTGTCTCAATAATCTAGAGAAGATATTGAGAAAATGTGAAGAGACGAACCTGTGCTGAACTGGGCGAAGTGCCACTTTATGGTAAAGGAAGATGTTGTGCTCGGGCATAAAGTCTTCAAGGACGGGCTGAAGGTGGATAAGGCGAAGATTGAGGCCATTGAAAAGCTCCCACCTCCAACAAATGTGAAGGCTGTCAGGAGCTTCCTGGGGCATGCAGGCTTTTATCGACGTTTTGTAAAGGACTTTTCAAAGATTGTGTGACCATTGAGTGCATTGCTAGAGGCAGAAAGAACGTTTGACTTTGATGAACAATGCTCAACGCATTCAAGATATTAAAGAACGCATTAATAACCGCACCTATGTTAGTCGCACCGGACTAGACGAAGCCATTTGAATTGATGTGCGATGCAAGCGGTTATGCGATGGGGGCAATGCTGGCACAAAAGAAGAAAACAATGCTACACCCCATCGCATATGCGAGTAGAACCTTGAACCCTACCTAAACAAATTACACTACCACAGAAAAAAACTACTTGCGGTGATCTTTGCGCTGGAGAAATTTAGGCTTACTTGCTGGGATCCAATGTGATCGTTCACATTGACCACTCGGCAATCAAATATTTGATGACAAAGAAAGATGAAAAGCCGAGATTGATTCAATGGGTTCTCCTCCTTCAAGAATTGAACATGGAAATCATTGATCGCAAAAGGACGGAGAACCAGGTTGTGGACCACCTATCAAGATTAGAAAATTTGGACGTCAACCGCAACCAGTCGGAGGTGAACGCAACTTTCCCAGATGAGCAGCTGTTCAAAATTGACGAGTTACCATGGTATGCAGACGTGGTCAACTTCTTGGTTTGTGAACAATTTCCTAAGAACTACACAACCCACCAAAATAGGCGGCTCAGACATGAATGTCAATCATATTATTGAGACGAGCCAAATCTTTACAAGAGGAGATAAGACCAAATTTTGCGCCTATTCATACCAAAAGCTGCTCACCAGCACATACTATCGCAATGCCATGACTCACCATATGGTGGACATTTTAGAGGCCAACGCATAGCAGCAAAGGTGTTGCAAAGTGGATATTTTTGGCCAACTTTATTCAAAGACGCAAGAGACTATGCAATGAAATGCGATCGGTGCCAACGCACGAGAAACATTTCATGGAAAAATGCGATGCCTGTTAATATCATCTTAGAATTGAAACTATTTGATGTCTGAGGCATAGACTTCATGGGACCATTTCCACCTTCAAATTGTCACAAATACATTCTATTGGTCGTCGACTACATTTCAAAATGGGTAGAAGCGGTATCGTGCATCGCAAGCGATGCAATGGTAGCCTCCAAGTACTTGAGGAAAAATATTTTCACTCATTTTGGCACTCCACGTGCCAAAAAAAGTGATGAAGTCTCTCACTTTGTTAATAACATCATCGCGAGAAAACCTCTGTGGACCTGAGGAATTCTGACTAAAGAAGAAGTGGGCAGTCCCTGCACAATCATGTGATTCAAATTAATCAGGGATGCAATCTTTTTGAAATATTCAGTTCATGAACTCAAATCTACATTTTTATATTTGTTATCATTTCTATATCCGTTTTACTCCTTATTTCTCTACAAAAAAAAAAAAAAAAAAAAATCTTGGTAACTCTTTCATTTATATTTTTTACCCTCTCAATGTTTTTTTGCAACGATCGTGGCGAACGATTGCGATGGAGCTACATGATAACTGAAAGACACGGCTAAGTCATTTAGCCATCGCAATCGAAGAAATCGGCTCACCGCAAAGAAGAATGCGGTCACAAATGATGCTGGCAACAGAGCAAATTTGGGGGTTGTATCTTTCCTTGGCTTTCTTTATTCCAAATTTTGCACTCTCGCATCTCGTCTTTAACTTTGATAATTTTATCATTGCATCCTCTTTAGTCGGCACAATCATTAATATTGATTACTTTAGTAAGTCACCCCATTGTTTTTCCATGCCAATGATGATTTCAATGATGAAACGCATGCCTTTATTTCTCATCGCATGTACTAGAATCAACTTAATTTTAGGACAGTCAATTCGTGAAATATTTCTAGAAGTTAGTGGTCCACCAGCTTTCTTTTAAATTGACTTTTACGAAACCTCCTAAGAGCATCACATGAATTCTTTCAATCCTTCAGCAATGAGGACATTGCTGTGTTTAAATTTGGGGGTGTGGTATTTATTTTCAACCTTGCTACTTTTAGACGTCTAAAAAAAATCATAACATTGCGATCGAATCCTCCTCGTAGTTGGATGTCCGCACGACACCCGTAGGGGCAAGCCAAAACGAAGGTAGGAATCATGATCAAGGCATAAATAAAATGATCACAACTCCGCTGCCAAATGGGCATGAGTTTAGACTGAGAAAAAGCACCTTGCTTGTAGTTGGATGCTCGCATGACACCCATGGGGGCAAGGCAAAACGAAGGCTAGACACTCGTATCGGCGCAAGGTCATAGAAAAAATATCTAACCTACGCAAGGATAAAAATCATTTGGAAACACCCCCAGTTGAAAAAGTTTTTTTTTTTTTTTTTTCGTAAAATAAATCATGCGATGTCCTGGAAAACAAGTAAAGTATTGTTAAAGGTTAAACTTACGATCCCTAAATTTTAGAAATATTTTAAGAAGAGACTTGGATAGAAATTAAGAAGATTTTGGTTCATAGGATTTGAATAAGGCACCTCGAGAAATCTAGGTAAGGAAAAGGTGGCTGACTCTCTAGAGAAAATCTCTAGTTTATGCTTGAGAACAAGCATTGTTTTAAATTTGGGGGATTGATAACGGGCAGAAATGCACGTTATTACAATGCAAAGATATAAAAACTATGTAGGATTGTGATGGTAAAAATATGTAAAAATCATGTCCAAAAGCATTAAGTTGAGAGCATTGTAATCGCATGCACCCATCGCATTAAAGTAGCTAATTTACTTATTTTGTGCAAGAAAATACATTGGCATAAGGCAGAATTACGATCCAGGGAATTCAGCGTCCAAGCGCATGAAAAGATTGCGATCGCAAAGCTATGCGAGCATATACGTTCGCAAAGATCTGCTCAAAGAGTTAGCCGCATAAAGACAGCGCATCAAGGTGAAAGCTTAATAAATCACGATGGGATAGAAAGCTGATGACAGTCGAATCCAAATTTAGATGACAAGCCGTTAACGACACACTGTAGCAAGTACACTCAACTTTTTGGTGACAATTAATCGACGCATCAGATAGAGACTTAATGACATCCCATCATTGCAATCATTTGAGAGAAAAGCTCTTCACCTTGAAGCTCTATAAATACCGAAGGCCACCTTCATTAAAGGGGTTTCAGTTCAGCAGTTCAGAAGTCTAGGCTCACTATCCCTACTTTCCATTGTCATTCTGTATTCTTGTTTTATTTATAAAATGGAGTTTGCATCTCTACATTTGTTCACTCTCTTTATATTACGCATGAGTAACTAAACTTTCAAATGGGTTGAGAAGCACTTAGCTAGCATGACCTAAGATCTTCATTTTATGCGATCATCTTGTCTTATGTATGCGTCCATCACCCCTTTAGAGATACTTGAGAGAGTAGTCTAAAGAAAGAACCTAGACTTGAGAGAGTTAGGTTAGAATCTAGGCTTGAAAAAGTCAGATTAGAACTGCATAAGCAATAGATAGAAACTTAGAGATAAGTTATGTTTGCTAACATGCATCGCATGCACCCTAGAAATATGATATGATAATATGTGATCATCTTGTATATATGTGTGTCATTCATCATCGCATAGACAAGAATAGAGGCTTAGACATAAGTCCTATAGTCATCATCGTATACATCGCATGCGTCATAAAATTAGGAGCTATAGCATTTGAATTGAGAGATCACCTACTGTTGTATGTGTGTAGCATGATCGCATAACTTGAACGCAATCTTAGGAAGTGTTAACTAAATCCCTTCTCAACCCGATCCCCGTATACTCATAGTAACTTTCGTTGGTATTAACTCTTTTCTCAATTCTACTGCATAGGATTTACATTTTAAACAAACATACCAACCAACTTATTGTTTTGATTGTTACCGCAAAGGAATCAGAATTTACCGTCGCATATTGTCTACATAGTCCCTGACCCTGGACTTACCAGGCAACCTAGTAGGATTTATACTTGGATTTTACTAGGAAAACTTGCATGTGCAACGCAACACTACCATCGTAAAATACACCATTATCTCATCATATTCACAATGCATCAACTACCCCAAAGGAACGAGTGGTAGGTTTTTTCTTCGACCTTAAAGAAAATAAAGTGTTTGTGTCGAAAAATGCTATATTTTTGGAAGAAGACCACATAAGGGAACACAAGCCCGGCAATAAAGTTGTGTTAAATTAACTTTCAAAAGAAACTACTGAACCTTCAATAAGAGTTGTTGAAGAACCCACATCTCAACAGGAGTTGTTGAAGTTGGATCATCTAGTAGGTCAAATCCACCTGAAGTATTGAGGGAACCTCGATGCAGTGGGAGCGCTATGAACCGACCTGTCCGTTATATGGGTTTAACGGAAATCCTAGCTATTGTAGCTGAAGGAGATGTTGAGGATCCATTATCTAATAAGAAGGCAATGAGGTTGTTGAGAAAGAGGAGTGGATCAAAACTAGGGATCTCGAAATGGAGTCGATGTACTTCAATTTAGTTTGGGATCTTGTAGATCTACCTGATGGGGTTAAACCTATAGGTTGCAAATAGATCTACAAGAGGAAACATGGTGTTGATGGGAAGGTACAAACCATCAAGGCTAGACTAGTGACAAAAGGTTATACCCAAGTTGAAGGAGTCGACTATGAGGAGACTTTCACACTTGTTGCCATGCTCAAGTCTATCTGGATCCTCCTATTGATTGCTTCATATTAGGACTACGACATTTGAAAAATGGACATCAAGACTGCCATTCTGAATGGTACCTTAAGAAGACCATTTATATTGAACAGACCGAGGGGTTCATAACCTAAGGTAAGGAGCAAAAGGTTTGTAGGCTTAATCGGTCCATTTATGTACTGAAGCAAGATTCTCAATCTTGGAATATAAGATTTTATACTGCGATCAAATCTTATGGCTTTGACCTGAATGTTGATGAGCTTTATGTATATAAGAGGATCATCAACAATCCAGTAGCTTTCCTAGTGTTGTATATAGACGATATCCTACTCATTGGGTGTGACCGAATTTCTATTTTCCTGACTTAAGAAAGTGATAAAAGGAATTAACTAAGTGAAAGTTAAATCCTAAGTTAAGGGGAAGGAAATTTCTAAGTGTTAAGTAGATTTTCCTTGAATAATTTAAGTTGAGCTTTAATTGGTAAAATTGCAATGAAATTTGTATAATAAATAGGTTGTTGAAAACAATTAGTGTGATTGGCGAAAGAAGGAATGGAGATTTGAAAGGAGAAAATAATATTGGAAAAGTTGGGGAAAATTATTAAGTGGGAATAAATATAGAAATTAAGTACATGGAATTAATGTGGAATAATATGAAGATTGAGTTTGGAAAATTCGGGGAAGAATACGGCTAAGTATGAAAAATTAGGTGAAGTACGGAGTAAGGAATTAAGGAAAAATATAGAAAATATTATTTTGGAATTATCCTGGAAGATCCATGTAAAAATATCATTAAGTGGTGAGTAAACGAGTAAAAAAAATATATACGGGGAACATTTGTCACAGTAGCTAAAGATTAGAGAGAAAACTTGGAGAGAAAGATGGAGAGAGCGAGATCATTGAGATCGAGACCAGCGAGATTGGAGAGGAAATGGGAGAGAGCGAGATTGGATAGAAGATGGTAGAAAGCAAGATTGGATAGAAGATGGGAGGGAGCAAGACCAGCGAGAAAGCTGGAGAGAGCGAGAGTGGTGAGAAAAGTTGGAGAGAAAGCTGGAGAGAGAGAGATTGGAGATAGCTGACCAACGAGATTGCTTGAGAGAGCGGGAGTGAAGAGAGCGAGACCAGCGAGAAAGTAGGAGAGAGCGACACTGCCGAGAGTTGAGTGAGCGACACTGCCGAGAGCGGAAAAAGGGAGAGCGCCTATGCGTTAGCTTTGCTTTGTCCGATTCAAACGTCACGCCCACGCCTCGCCTATGCATTGAACGGCCAAGCAAGTTTCTGGGCAATGTATTTGGACGCGTTGGTGTGATTAGGCAATAGAAAAACCCTTAATTGAATACAAACAAAAGCTTGAAGATGTAAGGGCAAAACGTCAATAAAATCTAGGTGTTCCGATTAAGAGAAATTTCTTAAAACCCTAAGAAATTTGTTTGATGCGTTTGCATTAACAGCATTGAACCAACATTGAAGTTGCTAAATGTTGATAAAAGGGATAAAACAGTTTGCTATATAGCCAAGTAGTGCTGTCGAATCCCACGAGCAATTTGAAACCTATAAATATGGAGTTGGGATTTCATTTTTTGAAACACACAAAAATTCATAAAATTTCCGTAGAGAGAAGTAGAGGCCAGTGAGCGGACTTTAGGAGGAATGTGTCAAATCTTGGACGAGGAGATCTATCCGAATATACTGGTGTTTGGAGTGTATTCCAAAGCCATCTGACAGTCTAGAAGTCTAGTTTTCAGAGTAGGGCTGCCGGAAGAAAGGCTCAAGAACTGGGCTGGGAGGTTTGAGAAGAAGGCAAAAAGGGTTAGACTGTGTCGAATCAGTCTGAGCCAATCTTGAAGAATTTTGAATTCCGGCCAAAACACGAGAAATATGAGCTGAAACTTTAGGGACGATTCCCAAGACATTTTAAATCACTTGTAGAAGGAAGTATTTCCAAATAATTTCGGACTATAATAATCTAGTTGGAAGTGAATCTGGATTCTAGGGGAAAAAAAGGGACCCGAGGAGCTACTAGAGTTGAAAGTTCTAAAGCAGTTCGAGGTGAGTGGGCTAAAATGTTTTCTAACTTAAAACGTTTTTTAAACTGTTTTGGATTACAAACGTTTTACAGAAAGCATGTTTGCGAAAATAATTCTGCATTGCCTACTATTTTCTAAGTGGTTTCCAAGCAAGTTTGAATTCGTGATTTTGAACGCATGCATATTGTTGAAAAACTAATTAAATATGTATATGTATTTGATTTATCCAGCATGCGTACCATCTTTAATCTATATATATAGTGTTACTACTTGTACATGCTTTAAAGAAAAAAGTTTAGTTTATAAAAGTTTGGTAAAATGCGATGCCGAAGTTACAAGTGAGAAGCATCCACCCAACTAGATAGCTAAAGTTATAAGGAAAAGTATCGATTGGTACTGAAGGTACGTTTGAGAAGATACCAACCAACGTGATACTGAAAGTACGTTGGAGAATGGTCATTCCTAGTAGCTGGGGATACGAAGTACAAGGAGAAGGTATCGTGAGCAATGTACCTAATTGGTAATGGTACTTAGTGTGCACAGTTATAAAGTCAGAGATCGAGCAAAAGTCTCTCTGACTAGGTAGTTGTTGTTGGGATTATTTTACCAGATATACATACTTTGATTTGAGAAAATGATTTTACTGTTTTATGTTTAAAACAGTTTTAATTATACAACACTTTGGAAAAATATTTATGCTGCAAAAGTTTATGATTCAGATTAAAAGCATTTCCTCTGAAATTATGCATGAGATTTTACTATTGTTTTCTCGGTCACTCATTGGCATAAGCTCACCTCGTTTCAAATTGGTTTTTATTTCCCCCCCCCCCCCGCCCCCCCCCCCCGGTAGCGGTCAAATTCTCTGAAGATAGCTGAGTATCTGCTTTGCCACTAAAGGACCAAAAGACTTGTAACTGTTTGCTAGGTGGTTACTATTAATATTGTACACATGTTACTATTGTTCATATAGGGACTAGGGTTTGTGGGTTTTGGGACTTGTAAATCTAATGTTGTAAATAATCTAAACATATTAAGTTTCTAAGTTAATAAATTGTGGGCCTACAGCCGTCCCGTTGCATATAATTTGTATTTGGTATCAGAGTTATTCCGCAAGAGTTTTTAGGCAGTAAGTGTCAGCCTAAGGGTTGATAACTGCTGCAGCACGCCCTTCTCTAGGCTAAGAGGGTGATTTGGGGTTGGGTGTGACATTGAGAATGATGTAAGTCTATTGAATAAAGTTAAGAACTGGTTAACGACCCAATTCCAAATGAAAGATTTGGGAGACGATTAGTTTGTTCTGAGAATTCAAATCTTTAGAGATTCAAAGAACAAAATGTTAACTCTGTCTCTAGCATCATGCATTGACAAAATTCTTGTCAGGTATTCGATGCAGAACTCCAAAAGAGGTTTACTACCTTTTAAGCATGGAGTGATATTGTCTAAGGAACAATGTCCTAAGACACCTCAAAAGGTTAAGGAAATGATACGGAACCCATATGTATCGACTTTTGGTAGCCTGATGTATGCGATGTTATGTATGAGACATGACATCTACTACGCGATGGGGATAATCAGTAGATTTCAGTCTAATTTATGATTTCATCACTGTTGTTAAAAATATCTTCAAGTATCTATGGAGAATGAGGGACTGCATGCTCATGTATGGTTCTAAAGATTTGATCCTTACTAGATACACGGACTCTGATTTTTAAATTGATAAGGATTCAAGGAAATCCACATCAGGATCAGTGTTCACTCTTAGTGGAGGAGTAGTAGTCTAGAGAAGCACCAAGCTAGGAGGTTGAGTACGTAGCGGCTTGTGAAGCTGCTAAGGAAACTTTTTGGTTCAAGAAGTTTTCAACTGATCTGAAAGTTGTTTCAGACATGTCAAAGCCCATCACAATTTATTGTGATAATATTAGTGTTGTGGCTAATTCCCGAGAGCATCAGAGTCACAAATAGAAGAAGTACATAGAGGGGAAGTATCATCTCATCGAAGAGATTACGCGAGGAGATGTGATCGTCATGCAGATAGCTTCAGAGCATAACGTTGTTGATCCATTTACAAAGGCCCTCACGACTAAGGTGCTTGAGACATGCCACGTTTAGACTAGGGCAGTGGGAGATTTGTATTGGGTGTGTTATGCCCTAGTTTATTGTTTGTGTACTTTGTACTCATTATGAATTTTACATTGCATGCCCCCACTAACTCTAGGTTAAGTGGGAGATTGTCCAGGTTGATGCCCCAAATCTTGTAGGGTCCCATAGTTTACAATTGCAATGTACAAATATTTTTATTTATGTAATAAAATATGTGATGTTTTATTTCAAAATTAGTTGCATTAACCACAAACTAATAAACTAACATCCAGGGTTATCTTGTAGCTTAAACATATATATAGAGACATACAGGTGGATCATGTTTAAGTAATAACATAAATGGTCTGTAGTAAATGGATAAGGCTGGATACCTTATCCTAGTGACACTACGAGTATGACTAGCTCTGTAGATGTAACAATTGCACAGTGGTACAAATTATTTGATCCTAATCTTTCACGTGGAGACATGTGAGTGGGAATATTCTATACAAAGGAGTTTTTATAAGACAAGACCACGAAGTATTTGGTCTCATTATATAATATCATTCATAATAAAGTCTTTCAATTCACCAAGATGACCATAGGTAACATGACTTGAATCCTGAATGAGTTATGAACTCCTGCCTATGAAGGTGGTCCTTTAATTTGTATGGGTGAAAGTGGCTAGATCGCTAACTCAACAAGCCTACCATTTTGGGGATTTGTCTGATAAGGGAGTTGTGAACACTGCTACACCAGAGGAATTCACTCATTTTCCAACGTCGGGGTTAGTAGATAAATTGCTCCCTTAAGGGCTAATTCTGGGGCTTGAACAATGTGGCGTTATACCCTCTCCTTGTCCGAGAGGGGTTTGATCATAGTTGGACTATTATTTATTGTTCATTAGAGGGATCAGTGGTACTTAAGGAGTTAGATGTAACTACAGATGCAAAACGGTAATTTTGGCCATGTTGTACTTACGAGCAATTTTTGAAGGCTCAGCGTACTATTGATTGGTTATATCCAAAGGACATTGAAATATATCCATAGTGTGAAGAGTGTAGTTGTCGGCCTTTAGTGGAGTATTCGATAGTTATGGGGAATAATTTAATTAAAGGAGTTTAATTAATTATTCACCGTACCATTGGAGCTTTAAGTTATAGGTTCATAGGGTCCCCTCTGTAGCTCAACGGGAATAAATGAGAATAATTTTTTTGATTAATTTGAATTGTACAAATTAATTGAAGGAATTAATTATATATGATATAGTTATGTTAATCTAAATATATATGATGTAATTATTATAATGTATATGATACAGTATAATAGAAAATTTATTTGAGAGGAAATAAATTTTTTAATATGATTCAAATATTAATTATATAAATTTGATTCAAATAATTAAATTTAATATAAATTACATTTATATTAAATGCTATTGGTTAGAGAATAAAAACTATAGGTTATATTGTATTTGATACAACATAGAATCTATAGGTTATGTTTTATATTTGATATAACATATAGTTTAATATATATATATATATATATATATT